>NW_027366776.1:0-66188 GCF_046119375.1 Phyllobates terribilis | reverse complement strand
TTTCTGGTATATGAAAAACATGTGTTTTTTTCAATGGCAAAAAATCAATGAAATATTGTAAAATGCACAAACAGCAATATCTCCACATTGCACGGTGCAATTCTGAAATTTTTAGCTTTTTCCTGTTAATCCTAGCATGATAAAGAAGATTCAAAGAGAGTGAGATGCCAGCTCCTTTCATTCAGTCAGTAGCTTCAAACATTTCTGGTATATGAAAAACATGTTTTTCAATGGCAAAAATCAATGAATATTGTAAATGCACAAACAGTAATATCTCCACATTGCAAGGTGCAATTCTGAAATTTTGGCTTTTTCCTGCAAATCTAGCATGATAAAGAAGATTCAAAGAGAGTGAGATGCCAGCTCCTTTCATTCAGTCAGTAGCTTCAAACATTTCTGGTATATGAAAAACATGTTTTTCAATGGCAAAAATCAATGAATATTGTAAATGCACAAACAGTAATATCTCCACATTGCACGGTGCAATTCTGAAATTTTTAGCTTTTTCCTGTTAATCCTAGCATGATAAAGAAGATTCAAAGAGAGTGAGATGCCAGCTCCTTTCATTCAGTCAGTAGCTTCAAACATTTCTGGTATATGAAAACATGTTTTTCAATGGCAAAAATCAATGAATATTGTAAATGCACAAACAGTAATATCTCCACATTGCAAGGTGCAATTCTGAAATTTTTGCTTTTTCCTGCTAATCCTAGCATGATAAAGAAGATTCAAAGAGAGTGAGATGCCAGCTCCTTTCATTCAGTCAGTAGCTTCAAACATTTCTGGTATATGAAAAACATGTTTTTCAATGGCAAAAATCAATGAATATTGTAAATGCACAAACAGTAATATCTCCACATTGCACGGTGCAATTCTGAATTTTTAGCTTTTTCCTGTTAATCCTAGCATGATAAAGAAGATTCAAAGAGAGTGAGATGCCAGCTCCTTTCATTCAGTCAGTAGCTTCAAACATTTCTGGTATATGAAAAACATGTTTTTCAATGGCAAAAATCAATGAATATTGTAAATGCACAAACAGTAATATCTCCACATTGCAAGGTGCAATTCTGAAATTTTTTGCTTTTTCCTGCTAATCCTAGCATGATAAAGAAGATTCAAAGAGAGTGAGATGCCAGCTCCTTTCATTCAGTCAGTAGCTTCAAACATTTCTGGTATATGAAAAACATGTTTTTCAATGGCAAAAATCAATGAATATTGTAAATGCACAAACAGTAATATCTCCACATTGCACGGTGCAATTCTGAAATTTTTAGCTTTTTCCTGTTAATCCTAGCATGATAAAGATTCAAAGAGAGTGAGATGCCAGCTCCTTTCATTCAGTCAGTAGCTTCAAACATTTCTGGTATATGAAAAACATGTTTTTCAATGGCAAAAATCAATGAATATTGTAAATGCACAAACAGTAATATCTCCACATTGCAAGGTGCAATTCTGAAATTTTTTGCTTTTTCCTGCTAATCCTAGCATGATAAAGAAGATTCAAAGAGAGTGAGATGCCAGCTCCTTTCATTCAGTCAGTAGCTTCAAACATTTCTGGTATATGAAAAACATGTTTTTCAATGGCAAAAATCAATGAATATTGTAAATGCACAAACAGTAATATCTCCACATTGCACGGTGCAATTCTGAAATTTTTAGCTTTTTCCTGTTAATCCTAGCATGATAAAGAAGATTCAAAGAGAGTGAGATGCCGGCTCCTTTCATTCAGTCAGTAGCTTCAAACATTTCTGGTATATGAAAAACATGTTTTTCAATGGCAAAAATCAATGAATATTGTAAATGCACAAACAGTAATATCTCCACATTGCAAGGTGCAATTCTGAAATTTTTTGCTTTTTCCTGCTAATCCTAGCATGATAAAGAAGATTCAAAGAGAGTGAGATGCCAGCTCCTTTCATTCAGTCAGTAGCTTCAAACATTTCTGGTATATGAAAAACGTTTTTCAATGGCAAAAATCAATGAATATTGTAAATGCACAAACAGTAATATCTCCACATTGCAAGGTGCAATTCTGAAATTTTTAGCTTTTTCCTGTTAATCCTAGCATGATAAAGAAGATTCAAAGAGAGTGAGATGCCAGCTCCTTTCATTCAGTCAGTAGCTTCAAACATTTCTGGTATATGAAAAACATGTTTTTCAATGGCAAAAATCAATGAATATTGTAAATGCACAAACAGTAATATCTCCACATTGCAAGGTGCAATTCTAAAATTTTTTGCTTTTTCCTGTTAATCCTAGCATGATAAAGAAGATTCAAAGAGAGTGAGATGCCAGCTCCTTTCATTCAGTCAGTAGCTTCAAACATTTCTGGTATATGAAAAACATGTTTTTCAATGGCAAAAATCAATGAATATTGTAAATGCACAAACAGTAATATCTCCACATTGCAAGGTGCAATTCTGAAATTTTTTGCTTTTTCCTGCTAATCCTAGCATGATAGAGAAGATTCAAAGAGAGTGAGATGCCAGCTCCTTTCATTCAGTCAGTAGCTTCAAACATTTCTGGTATATGAAAAACATGTTTTTCAATGGCAAAAATCAATGAATATTGTAAATGCACAAACAGTAATATCTCCACATTGCACGGTGCAATTCTGAAATTTTTAGCTTTTTCCTGTTAATCCTAGCATGATAAAGAAGATTCAAAGAGAGTGAGATGCCAGCTCCTTTCATTCAGTCAGTAGCTTCAAACATTTCTGGTATATGAAAAACATGTTTTTCAATGGCAAAAATCAATGAATATTGTAAATGCACAAACAGTAATATCTCCACATTGCAAGGTGCAATTCTGAAATTTTTTGCTTTTTCCTGCTAATCCTAGCATGATAAAGAAGATTCAAAGAGAGTGATATGCCAGCTCCTTTCATTCAGTCAGTAGCTTCAAACATTTCTGGTATATGAAAAACATGTTTTTCAATGGCAAAAATCAATGAATATTGTAAATGCACAAACAGTAATATCTCCACATTGCACGGTGCAATTCTGAAATTTTTAGCTTTTTCCTGTTAATCCTAGCATGATAAAGAAGATTCAAAGAGAGTGAGATGCCAGCTCCTTTCATTCAGTCAGTAGCTTCAAACATTTCTGGTATATGAAAAACATGTTTTTCAATGGCAAAAATCAATGAATATTGTAAATGCACAAACAGTAATATCTCCACATTGCAAGGTGCAATTCTGAAATTTTTTGCTTTTTCCTGTTAATCCTAGCATGATAAAGAAGATTCAAAGAGAGTGAGATGCCAGCTCCTTTCATTCAGTCAGTAGCTTCAAACATTTCTGGTATATGAAAAACATGTTTTTCAATGGCAAAAATCAATGAATATTGTAAATGCACAAACAGTAATATCTCCACATTGCAATGTGCAATTCTGAAATTTTTTGCTTTTTCCTGCTAATCCTAGCATGATAAAGAAGATTCAAAGAGAGTGAGATGCCAGCTCCTTTCATTCAGTCAGTAGCTTCAAACATTTCTGGTATATGAAAAACATGTTTTTCAATGGCAAAAATCAATGAATATTGTAAATGCACAAACAGTAATATCTCCACATTGCACGGTGCAATTCTGAAATTTTTAGCTTTTTCCTGTTAATCCTAGCATGATAAAGAAGATTCAAAGAGAGTGAGATGCCAGCTCCTTTCATTCAGTCAGTAGCTTCAAACATTTCTGGTATATGAAAAACATGTTTTTCAATGGCAAAAATCAATGAATATTGTAAATGCACAAACAGTAATATCTCCACATTGCAAGGTGCAATTCTGAATTTTTTTGCTTTTTCCTGCTAATCCTAGCATGATAAAGAAGATTCAAAGAGAGTGAGATGCCAGCTCCTTTCATTCAGTCAGAAGCTTCAAACATTTCTGGTATATGAAAAACATGTTTTTCAATGGCAAAAATCAATGAATATTGTAAATGCACAAACAGTAATATCTCCACATTGCACGGTGCAATTCTGAAATTTTTAGCTTTTTCCTGTTAATCCTAGCATGATAAAGAAGATTCAAAGAGAGTGAGATGCCAGCTCCTTTCATTCAGTCAGTAGCTTCAAACATTTCTGGTATATGAAAAACATGTTTTTCAATGGCAAAAATCAATGAATATTGTAAATGCACAAACAGTAATATCTCCACATTGCAAGGTGCAATTCTGAAATTTTTTGCTTTTTCCTGTTAATCCTAGCATGATAAAGAAGATTCAAAGAGAGTGAGATGCCAGCTCCTTTCATTCAGTCAGTAGCTTCAAACATTTCTGGTATATGAAAAACATGTTTTTCAATGGCAAAAATCAATGAATATTGTAAATGCACAAACAGTAATATCTCCACATTGCACGGTGCAATTCTGAAATTTTTAGCTTTTTCCTGTTAATCCTAGCATGATAAAGAAGATTCAAAGAGAGTGAGATGCCAGCTCCTTTCATTCAGTCAGTAGCTTCAAACATTTCTGGTATATGAAAAACATGTTTTTCAATGGCAAAAATCAATGAATATTGTAAATGCACAAACAGTAATATCTCCACATTGCAAGGTGCAATTCTGAAATTTTTTGCTTTTTCCTGTTAATCCTAGCATGATAAAGAAGATTCAAAGAGAGTGAGATGCCAGCTCCTTTCATTCAGTCAGTAGCTTCAAACATTTCTGGTATATGAAAAACGTTTTTCAATGGCAAAAATCAATGAATATTGTAAATGCACAAACAGTAATATCTCCACATTGCAAGGTGCAATTCTGAAATTTTTAGCTTTTTCCTGTTAATCCTAGCATGATAAAGAAGATTCAAAGAGAGTGAGATGCCAGCTCCTTTCATTCAGTCAGTAGCTTCAAACATTTCTGGTATATGAAAAACATGTTTTTCAATGGCAAAAATCAATGAATATTGTAAATGCACAAACAGTAATATCTCCACATTGCAAGGTGCAATTCTAAAATTTTTTGCTTTTTCCTGTTAATCCTAGCATGATAAAGAAGATTCAAAGAGAGTGAGATGCCAGCTCCTTTCATTCAGTCAGTAGCTTCAAACATTTCTGGTATATGAAAAACATGTTTTTCAATGGCAAAAATCAATGAATATTGTAAATGCACAAACAGTAATATCTCCACATTGCAAGGTGCAATTCTGAAATTTTTTGCTTTTTCCTGCTAATCCTAGCATGATAGAGAAGATTCAAAGAGAGTGAGATGCCAGCTCCTTTCATTCAGTCAGTAGCTTCAAACATTTCTGGTATATGAAAAACATGTTTTTCAATGGCAAAAATCAATGAATATTGTAAATGCACAAACAGTAATATCTCCACATTGCACGGTGCAATTCTGAAATTTTTAGCTTTTTCCTGTTAATCCTAGCATGATAAAGAAGATTCAAAGAGAGTGAGATGCCAGCTCCTTTCATTCAGTCAGTAGCTTCAAACATTTCTGGTATATGAAAAACATGTTTTTCAATGGCAAAAATCAATGAATATTGTAAATGCACAAACAGTAATATCTCCACATTGCACGGTGCAATTCTGAAATTTTTAGCTTTTTCCTGTTAATCCTAGCATGATAAAGAAGATTCAAAGAGAGTGAGATGCCAGCTCCTTTCATTCAGTCAGTAGCTTCAAACATTTCTGGTATATGAAAAACATGTTTTTCAATGGCAAAAATCAATGAATATTGTAAATGCACAAACAGTAATATCTCCACATTGCAAGGTGCAATTCTGAAATTTTTTGCTTTTTCCTGTTAATCCTAGCATGATAAAGAAGATTCAAAGAGAGTGAGATGCCAGCTCCTTTCATTCAGTCAGTAGCTTCAAACATTTCTGGTATATGAAAAACATGTTTTTCAATGGCAAAAATCAATGAATATTGTAAATGCACAAACAGTAATATCTCCACATTGCAATGTGCAATTCTGAAATTTTTTGCTTTTTCCTGCTAATCCTAGCATGATAAAGAAGATTCAAAGAGAGTGAGATGCCAGCTCCTTTCATTCAGTCAGTAGCTTCAAACATTTCTGGTATATGAAAAACATGTTTTTCAATGGCAAAAATCAATGAATATTGTAAATGCACAAACAGTAATATCTCCACATTGCACGGTGCAATTCTGAAATTTTTAGCTTTTTCCTGTTAATCCTAGCATGATAAAGAAGATTCAAAGAGAGTGAGATGCCAGCTCCTTTCATTCAGTCAGTAGCTTCAAACATTTCTGGTATATGAAAAACATGTTTTTCAATGGCAAAAATCAATGAATATTGTAAATGCACAAACAGTAATATCTCCACATTGCAAGGTGCAATTCTGAATTTTTTTGCTTTTTCCTGCTAATCCTAGCATGATAAAGAAGATTCAAAGAGAGTGAGATGCCAGCTCCTTTCATTCAGTCAGAAGCTTCAAACATTTCTGGTATATGAAAAACATGTTTTTCAATGGCAAAAATCAATGAATATTGTAAATGCACAAACAGTAATATCTCCACATTGCACGGTGCAATTCTGAAATTTTTAGCTTTTTCCTGTTAATCCTAGCATGATAAAGAAGATTCAAAGAGAGTGAGATGCCAGCTCCTTTCATTCAGTCAGTAGCTTCAAACATTTCTGGTATATGAAAAACATGTTTTTCAATGGCAAAAATCAATGAATATTGTAAATGCACAAACAGTAATATCTCCACATTGCAAGGTGCAATTCTGAAATTTTTTGCTTTTTCCTGTTAATCCTAGCATGATAAAGAAGATTCAAAGAGAGTGAGATGCCAGCTCCTTTCATTCAGTCAGTAGCTTCAAACATTTCTGGTATATGAAAAACATGTTTTTCAATGGCAAAAATCAATGAATATTGTAAATGCACAAACAGTAATATCTCCACATTGCACGGTGCAATTCTGAAATTTTTAGCTTTTTCCTGTTAATCCTAGCATGATAAAGAAGATTCAAAGAGAGTGAGATGCCAGCTCCTTTCATTCAGTCAGTAGCTTCAAACATTTCTGGTATATGAAAAACATGTTTTTCAATGGCAAAAATCAATGAATATTGTAAATGCACAAACAGTAATATCTCCACATTGCAAGGTGCAATTCTGAAATTTTTTGCTTTTTCCTGTTAATCCTAGCATGATAAAGAAGATTCAAAGAGAGTGAGATGCCAGCTCCTTTCATTCAGTCAGTAGCTTCAAACATTTCTGGTATATGAAAAACATGTTTTTCAATGGCAAAAATCAATGAATATTGTAAATGCACAAACAGTAATATCTCCACATTGCAAGGTGCAATTCTGAAATTTTTTGCTTTTTCCTGCTAATCCTAGCATGATAAAGAAGATTCAAAGAGAGTGAGATGCCAGCTCCTTTCATTCAGTCAGTAGCTTCAAACATTTCTGGTATATGAAAAACATGTTTTTCAATGGCAAAAATCAATGAATATTGTAAATGCACAAACAGTAATATCTCCACATTGCACGGTGCAATTCTGAAATTTTTAGCTTTTTCCTGTTAATCCTAGCATGATAAAGAAGATTCAAAGAGAGTGAGATGCCAGCTCCTTTCATTCAGTCAGTAGCTTCAAACATTTCTGGTATATGAAAAACATGTTTTTCAGTGGCAAAAATCAATGAATATTGTAAATGCACAAACAGTAATATCTCCACATTGCAAGGTGCAATTCTGAAATTTTTAGCTTTTTCCTGTTAATCCTAGCATGATAAAGAAGATTCAAAGAGAGTGAGATGCCAGCTCCTTTCATTCAGTCAGTAGCTTCAAACATTTCTGGTATATGAAAAACATGTTTTTCAGTGGCAAAAATCAATGAATATTGTAAATGCACAAACAGTAATATCTCCACATTGCAAGGTGCAATTCTGAAATTTTTTGCTTTTTCCTGCTAATCCTAGCATGATAAAGAAGATATAAAGAGAGTGAGATGCCAGCTCCTTTCATTCAGTCAGTAGCTTCAAACATTTCTGGTATATGAAAAACATGTTTTTCAATGGCAAAAATCAATGAATATTGTAAATGCACAAACAGTAATATCTCCACATTGCAAGGTGCAATTCTGAAATTTTTTGCTTTTTCCTGTTAATCCTAGCATGATAAAGAAGATTCAAAGAGAGTGAGATGCCAGCTCCTTTCATTCAGTCAGTAGCTTCAAACATTTCTGGTATATGAAAAACATGTTTTTCAATGGCAAAAATCAATGAATATTGTAAATGCACAAACAGTAATATCTCCACATTGCAAGGTGCAATTCTGAAATTTTTTGCTTTTTCCTGCTAATCCTAGCATGATAAAGAAGATTCAAAGAGAGTGAGATGCCAGCTCCTTTCATTCAGTCAGTAGCTTCAAACATTTCTGGTATATGAAAAACATGTTTTTCAATGGCAAAAATCAATGAATATTGTAAATGCACAAACAGTAATATCTCCACATTGCAAGGTGCAATTCTGAAATTTTTTGCTTTTTCCTGCTAATCCTAGCATGATAAAGAAGATTCAAAGAGAGTGAGATGCCAGCTCCTTTCATTCAGTCAGTAGCTTCAAACATTTCTGGTATATGAAAAACATGTTTTTCAATGGCAAAAATCAATGAATATTGTAAATGCACAAACAGTAATATCTCCACATTGCACGGTGCAATTCTGAAATTTTTAGCTTTGTCCTGTTAATCCTAACATGATAAAGAAGATTCAAAGAGAGTGAGATGCCAGCTCCTTTCATTCAGTCAGTAGCTTCAAACATTTCTGGTATATGAAAAACATGTTTTTCAATGGCAAAAATCAATGAATATTGTAAATGCACAAACAGTAATATCTCCACATTGCACGGTGCAATTCTGAAATTTTTAGCTTTTTCCTGTTAATCCTAGCATGATAAAGAAGATTCAAAGAGAGTGAGATGCCAGCTCCTTTCATTCAGTCATTAGCTTCAAACATTTCTGGTATATGAAAAACATGTTTTTCAATGGCAAAAATCAATGAATATTGTAAATGCACAAACAGTAATATCTCCACATTGCACGGTGCAATTCTGAAATTTTTAGCTTTTTCCTGTTAATCCTAGCATGATAAAGAAGATTCAAAGAGAGTGAGATGCCAGCTCCTTTCATTCAGTCAGTAGCTTCAAACATTTCTGGTATATGAAAAACATGTTTTTCAATGGCAAAAATCAATGAATATTGTAAATGCACAAACAGTAATATCTCCACATTGCAAGGTGCAATTCTGAAATTTTTTGCTTTTTCCTGTTAATCCTAGCATGATAAAGAAGATTCAAAGAGAGTGAGATGCCAGCTCCTTTCATTCAGTCAGTAGCTTCAAACATTTCTGGTATATGAAAAACATGTTTTTCAATGGCAAAAATCAATGAATATTGTAAATGCACAAACAGTAATATCTCCACATTGCAAGGTGCAATTCTGAAATTTTTTGCTTTTTCCTGCTAATCCTAGCATGATAAAGAAGATATAAAGAGAGTGAGATGCCAGCTCCTTTCATTCAGTCAGTAGCTTCAAACATTTCTGGTATATGAAAAACATGTTTTTCAATGGCAAAAATCAATGAATATTGTAAATGCACAAACAGTAATATCTCCACATTGCAAGGTGCAATTCTGAAATTTTTTGCTTTTTCCTGTTAATCCTAGCATGATAAAGAAGATTCAAAGAGAGTGAGATGCCAGCTCCTTTCATTCAGTCAGTAGCTTCAAACATTTCTGGTATATGAAAAACATGTTTTTCAATGGCAAAAATCAATGAATATTGTAAATGCACAAACAGTAATATCTCCACATTGCAAGGTGCAATTCTGAAATTTTTTGCTTTTTCCTGCTAATCCTAGCATGATAAAGAAGATTCAAAGAGAGTGAGATGCCAGCTCCTTTCATTCAGTCAGTAGCTTCAAACATTTCTGGTATATGAAAAACATGTTTTTCAATGGCAAAAATCAATGAATATTGTAAATGCACAAACAGTAATATCTCCACATTGCAAGGTGCAATTCTGAAATTTTTTGCTTTTTCCTGCTAATCCTAGCATGATAAAGAAGATTCAAAGAGAGTGAGATGCCAGCTCCTTTCATTCAGTCAGTAGCTTCAAACATTTCTGGTATATGAAAAACATGTTTTTCAATGGCAAAAATCAATGAATATTGTAAATGCACAAACAGTAATATCTCCACATTGCACGGTGCAATTCTGAAATTTTTAGCTTTGTCCTGTTAATCCTAGCATGATAAAGAAGATTCAAAGAGAGTGAGATGCCAGCTCCTTTCATTCAGTCAGTAGCTTCAAACATTTCTGGTATATGAAAAACATGTTTTTCAATGGCAAAAATCAATGAATATTGTAAATGCACAAACAGTAATATCTCCACATTGCACGGTGCAATTCTGAAATTTTTAGCTTTTTCCTGTTAATCCTAGCATGATAAAGAAGATTCAAAGAGAGTGAGATGCCAGCTCCTTTCATTCAGTCATTAGCTTCAAACATTTCTGGTATATGAAAAACATGTTTTTCAATGGCAAAAATCAATGAATATTGTAAATGCACAAACAGTAATATCTCCACATTGCACGGTGCAATTCTGAAATTTTTAGCTTTTTCCTGTTAATCCTAGCATGATAAAGAAGATTCAAAGAGAGTGAGATGCCAGCTCCTTTCATTCAGTCAGTAGCTTCAAACATTTCTGGTATATGAAAAACATGTTTTTCAATGGCAAAAATCAATGAATATTGTAAATGCACAAACAGTAATATCTCCACATTGCAAGGTGCAATTCTGAAATTTTTTGCTTTTTCCTGTTAATCCTAGCATGATAAAGAAGATTCAAAGAGAGTGAGATGCCAGCTCCTTTCATTCAGTCAGTAGCTTCAAACATTTCTGGTATATGAAAAACATGTTTTTCAATGGCAAAAATCAATGAATATTGTAAATGCACAAACAGTAATATCTCCACATTGCAAGGTGCAATTCTGAAATTTTTTGCTTTTTCCTGCTAATCCTAGCATGATAAAGAAGATTCAAAGAGAGTGAGATGCCAGCTCCTTTCATTCAGTCAGTAGCTTCAAACATTTCTGGTATATGAAAAACATGTTTTTCAATGGCAAAAATCAATGAATATTGTAAATGCACAAACAGTAATATCTCCACATTGCACGGTGCAATTCTGAAATTTTTAGCTTTTTCCTGTTAATCCTAGCATGATAAAGAAGATTCAAAGAGAGTGAGATGCCAGCTCCTTTCATTCAGTCAGTAGCTTCAAACATTTCTGGTATATGAAAAACATGTTTTTCAATGGCAAAAATCAATGAATATTGTAAATGCACAAACAGTAATATCTCCACATTGCAAGGTGCAATTCTGAAATTTTTTGCTTTTTCCTGCTAATCCTAGCATGATAAAGAAGATTCAAAGAGAGTGAGATGCCAGCTCCTTTCATTCAGTCAGTAGCTTCAAACATTTCTGGTATATGAAAAACATGTTTTTCAATGGCAAAAATCAATGAATATTGTAAATGCACAAACAGTAATATCTCCACATTGCACGGTGCAATTCTGAAATTTTTAGCTTTTTCCTGTTAATCCTAGCATGATAAAGAAGATTCAAAGAGAGTGAGATGCCAGCTCCTTTCATTCAGTCAGTAGCTTCAAACATTTCTGGTATATGAAAAACATGTTTTTCAATGGCAAAAATCAATGAATATTGTAAATGCACAAACAGTAATATCTCCACATTGCAAGGTGCAATTCTGAAATTTTTTGCTTTTTCCTGCTAATCCTAGCATGATAAAGAAGATTCAAAGAGAGTGAGATGCCAGCTCCTTTCATTCAGTCAGTAGCTTCAAACATTTCTGGTATATGAAAAACATGTTTTTCAATGGCAAAAATCAATGAATATTGTAAATGCACAAACAGTAATATCTCCACATTGCACGGTGCAATTCTGAAATTTTTAGCTTTTTCCTGTTAATCCTAGCATGATAAAGAAGATTCAAAGAGAGTGAGATGCCAGCTCCTTTCATTCAGTCAGTAGCTTCAAACATTTCTGGTATATGAAAAACATGTTTTTCAATGGCAAAAATCAATGAATATTGTAAATGCACAAACAGTAATATCTCCACATTGCAAGGTGCAATTCTGAAATTTTTTGCTTTTTCCTGCTAATCCTAGCATGATAAAGAAGATTCAAAGAGAGTGAGATGCCAGCTACTTTCATTCAGTCAGTAGCTTCAAACATTTCTGGTATATGAAAAACATGTTTTTCAATGGCAAAAATCAATGAATATTGTAAATGCACAAACAGTAATATCTCCACATTGCACGGTGCAATTCTGAAATTTTTAGCTTTTTCCTGTTAATCCTAGCATGATAAAGAAGATTCAAAGAGAGTGAGATGCCAGCTCCTTTCATTCAGTCAGTAGCTTCAAACATTTCTGGTATATGAAAAACATGTTTTTCAATGGCAAAAATCAATGAATATTGTAAATGCACAAACAGTAATATCTCCACATTGCAAGGTGCAATTCTGAAATTTTTTGCTTTTTCCTGCTAATCCTAGCATGATAAAGAAGATTCAAAGAGAGTGAGATGCCAGCTCCTTTCATTCAGTCAGAAGCTTCAAACATTTCTGGTATATGAAAAACATGTTTTTCAATGGCAAAAATCAATGAATATTGTAAATGCACAAACAGTAATATGTCCACATTGCACGGTGCAATTCTGAAATTTTTAGCTTTTTCCTGTTAATCCTAGCATGATAAAGAAGATTCAAAGAGAGTGAGATGCCAGCTCCTTTCATTCAGTCAGTAGCTTCAAACATTTCTGGTATATGAAAAACATGTTTTTCAATGGCAAAAATCAATGAATATTGTAAATGCACAAACAGTATATCTCCACATTGCAAGGTGCAATTCTGAAATTTTTTGCTTTTTCCTGTTAATCCTAGCATGATAAAGAAGATTCAAAGAGAGTAAGATGCCAGCTCCTTTCATTCAGTCAGTAGCTTCAAACATTTCTGGTATATGAAAAACATGTTTTTCAATGGCAAAAATCAATGAATATTGTAAATGCACAAACAGTAATATCTCCACATTGCACGGTGCAATTCTGAAATTTTTAGCTTTTTCCTGTTAATCCTAGCATGATAAAGAAGATTCAAAGAGAGTGAGATGCCAGCTCCTTTCATTCAGTCAGTAGCTTCAAACATTTCTGGTATATGAAAAACATGTTTTTCAATGGCAAAAATCAATGAATATTGTAAATGCACAAACAGTAATATCTCCACATTGCAAGGTGCAATTCTGAAATTTTTTGCTTTTTCCTGTTAATCCTAGCATGATAAAGAAGATTCAAAGAGAGTGAGATGCCAGCTCCTTTCATTCAGTCAGTAGCTTCAAACATTTCTGGTATATGAAAAACATGTTTTTCAATGGCAAAAATCAATGAATATTGTAAATGCACAAACAGTAATATCTCCACATTGCAAGGTGCAATTCTGAAATTTTTTGCTTTTTCCTGCTAATCCTAGCATGATAAAGAAGATTCAAAGAGAGTGAGATGCCAGCTCCTTTCATTCAGTCAGTAGCTTCAAACATTTCTGGTATATGAAAAACATGTTTTTCAATGGCAAAAATCAATGAATATTGTAAATGCACAAACAGTAATATCTCCACATTGCACGGTGCAATTCTGAAATTTTTAGCTTTTTCCTGTTAATCCTAGCATGATAAAGAAGATTCAGAGTGAGATGCCAGCTCCTTTCATTCAGTCAGTAGCTTCAAACATTTCTGGTATATGAAAAACATGTTTTTCAATGGCAAAAATCAATGAATATTGTAAATGCACAAACAGTAATATCTCCACATTGCAAGGTGCAATTCTGAAATTTTTTGCTTTTTCCTGCTAATCCTAGCATGATAAAGAAGATTCAAAGAGAGTGAGATGCCAGCTCCTTTCATTCAGTCAGTAGCTTCAAACATTTCTGGTATATGAAAAACATGTTTTTCAATGGCAAAAATCAATGAATATTGTAAATGCACAAACAGTAATATCTCCACATTGCAAGGTGCAATTCTGAAATTTTTTGCTTTTTCCTGTTACTCCTAGCATGATAAAAAAGATTCAAAGAGAGTGAGATGCCAGCTCCTTTCAATCAGTCAGTAGCTTCAAACATTTCTGGTATATGAAAAACATGTTTTTCAATGGCAAAAATCAATGAATATTGTAAATGCACAAACAGTAATATCTCCACATTGCAAGGTGCAATTCTGAAATTTTTTGCTTTTTCCTGCTAATCCTAGCATGATAAAGAAGATTCAAAGAGAGTGAGATGCCAGCTCCTTTCATTCAGTCAGTAGCTTCAAACATTTCTGGTATATGAAAAACGTTTTTCAATGGCAAAAATCAATGAATATTGTAAATGCACAAACAGTAATATCTCCACATTGCAAGGTGCAATTCTGAAATTTTTTGCTTTTTCCTGCTAATCCTAGCATGATAAAGAAGATTCAAAGAGAGTGAGATGCCAAGCTCCTTTCATTCAGTCAGTAGCTTCAAACATTTCTGGACGTTTTTCAATGGCAAAAATCAATGAATATTGTAAATGCACAAACAGTAATATCTCCACATTGCAAGGTGCAATTCTGAAATTTTTTGCTTTTTCCTGCTAATCCTAGCATGATAAAGAAGATTCAAAGAGAGTGAGATGCCAGCTCCTTTCATTCAGTCAGTAGCTTCAAACATTTCTGGTATATGAAAAACATGTTTTTCAATGGCAAAAATCAATGAATATTGTAAATGCACAAACAGTAATATCTCCACATTGCAAGGTGCAATTCTGAAATTTTTTGCTTTTTCCTGCTAATCCTAGCATGATAAAGAAGATTCAAAGAGAGTGAGATGCCAGCTCCTTTCATTCAGTCAATAGCTTCAAACATTTCTGGACGTTTTTCAATGGCAAAAATCAATGAATATTGTAAATGCACAAACAGTAATATCTCCACATTGCAAGGTGCAATTCTGAAATTTTTTGCTTTTTCCTGTTAATCCTAGCATGATAAAGAAGATTCAAAGAGAGTGAGATGCCAGCTCCTTTCATTCAGTCAGTAGCTTCAAACATTTCTGGTATATGAAAAACATGTTTTTCAATGGCAAAAATCAATGAATATTGTAAATGCACAAACAGTAATATCTCCACATTGCAAGGTGCAATTCTGAAATTTTTTGCTTTTTCCTGTTAATCCTAGCATGATAAAGAAGATTCAAAGAGAGTGAGATGCCAGCTCCTTTCATTCAGTCAGTAGCTTCAAACATTTCTGGTATATGAAAAACATGTTTTTCAATGGCAAAAATCAATGAATATTGTAAATGCACAAACAGTAATATCTCCACATTGCAAGGTGCAATTCTGAAATTTTTTGCTTTTTCCTGCTAATCCTAGCATGATAAAGAAGATTCAAAGAGAGTGAGATGCCAGCTCCTTTCATTCAGTCAGTAGCTTCAAACATTTCTGGTATATGAAAAACGTTTTTCAATGGCAAAAATCAATGAATATTGTAA
This sequence comes from Phyllobates terribilis, assembly GCF_046119375.1. Lineage (NCBI taxonomy): Eukaryota > Metazoa > Chordata > Amphibia > Anura > Dendrobatidae > Phyllobates > Phyllobates terribilis. The sequence goes on along the minus strand of NW_027366776.1, from coordinate 50,650 downwards.
ATGCACAAACAGTAATATCTCCACATTGCAAGGTGCAATTCTGAAATTTTTTGTTTTTTCCTGCTAATCCTAGCATGATAAAGAAGATTCAAAGAGAGTGAGATGCTAAGCTCCTTTCATTCAGTCAGTAGCTTCAAACATTTCTGGACGTTTTTCAATGGCAAAAATCAATGAATATTGTAAATGCACAAACAGTAATATCTCCACATTGCAAGGTGCAATTCTGAAATTTTTTGCTTTTTCCTGCTAATCCTAGCATGATAAAGAAGATTCAAAGAGAGTGAGATGCCAGCTCCTTTCATTCAGTCAGTAGCTTCAAACATTTCTGGTATATGAAAAACATGTTTTTCAATGGCAAAAATCAATGAATATTGTAAATGCACAAACAGTAATATCTCCACATTGCAAGGTGCAATTCTGAAATTTTTTGCTTTTTCCTGCTAATCCTAGCATGATAAAGAAGATTCAAAGAGAGTGAGATGCCAGCTCCTTTCATTCAGTCAATAGCTTCAAACATTTCTGGACGTTTTTCAATGGCAAAAATCAATGAATATTGTAAATGCACAAACAGTAATATCTCCACATTGCAAGGTGCAATTCTGAAATTTTTTGCTTTTTCCTGTTAATCCTAGCATGATAAAGAAGATTCAAAGAGAGTGAGATGCCAGCTCCTTTCATTCAGTCAGTAGCTTCAAACATTTCTGGTATATGAAAAACATGTTTTTCAATGGCAAAAATCAATGAATATTGTAAATGCACAAACAGTAATATCTCCACATTGCAAGGTGCAATTCTGAAATTTTTTGCTTTTTCCTGCTAATCCTAGCATGATAAAGAAGATTCAAAGAGAGTGAGATGCCAGCTCCTTTCATTCAGTCAGTAGCTTCTAACATTTCTGGTATATGAAAAACATGTTTTTCAATGGCAAAAATCAATGAATATTGTAAATGCACAAACAGTAATATCTCCACATTGCACGGTGCAATTCTGAAATTTTTAGCTTTTTCCTGTTAATCCTAGCATGATAAAGAAGATTCAAAGAGAGTGAGATGCCAGCTCCTTTCATTCAGTCATTAGCTTCAAACATTTCTGGTATATGAAAAACATGTTTTTCAATGGCAAAAATCAATGAATATTGTAAATGCACAAACAGTAATATCTCCACATTGCACGGTGCAATTCTGAAATTTTTAGCTTTTTCCTGTTAATCCTAGCATGATAAAGAAGATTCAAAGAGAGTGAGATGCCAGCTCCTTTCATTCAGTCAGTAGCTTCAAACATTTCTGGTATATGAAAAACATGTTTTTCAATGGCAAAAATCAATGAATATTGTAAATGCACAAACAGTAATATCTCCACATTGCAAGGTGCAATTCTGAAATTTTTTGCTTTTTCCTGCTAATCCTAGCATGATAAAGAAGATTCAAAGAGAGTGAGATGCCAGCTCCTTTCATTCAGTCAGTAGCTTCAAACATTTCTGGTATATGAAAAACATGTTTTTCAATGGCAAAAATCAATGAATATTGTAAATGCACAAACAGTAATATCTCCACATTGCACGGTGCAATTCTGAAATTTTTTGCTTTTTCCTGTTAATCCTAGCATGATAAAGAAGATTCAAAGAGAGTGAGATGCCAGCTCCTTTCATTCAGTCAGTAGCTTCAAACATTTCTGGTATATGAAAAACATGTTTTTCAATGGCAAAAATCAATGAATATTGTAAATGCACAAACAGTAATATCTCCACATTGCAAGGTGCAATTCTGAAATTTTTTGCTTTTTCCTGCTAATCCTAGCATGATAAAGAAGATTCAAAGAGAGTGAGATGCCAGCTCCTTTCACTCAGTCAGTAGCTTCAAACATTTCTGGTATATGAAAAACATGTTTTTCAATGGCAAAAATCAATGAATATTGTAAATGCACAAACAGTAATATCTCCACATTGCACGGTGCAATTCTGAAATTTTTAGCTTTTTCCTGTTAATCCTAGCATGATAAAGAAGATTCAAAGAGAGTGAGATGCCAGCTCCTTTCATTCAGTCAGTAGCTTCAAACATTTCTGGTATATGAAAAACATGTTTTTCAATGGCAAAAATCAATGAATATTGTAAATGCACAAACAGTAATATCTCCACATTGCAAGGTGCAATTCTGAAATTTTTTGCTTTTTCCTGCTAATCCTAGCATGATAAAGAAGATTCAAAGAGAGTGAGATGCCAGCTCCTTTCATTCAGTCAGTAGCTTCAAACATTTCTGGTATATGAAAAACATGTTTTTCAATGGCAAAAATCAATGAATATTGTAAATGCACAAACAGTAATATCTCCACATTGCACGGTGCAATTCTGAAATTTTTAGCTTTTTCCTGTTAATCCTAGCATGATAAAGAAGATTCAAAGAGAGTGAGATGCCAGCTCCTTTCATTCAGTCAATAGCTTCAAACATTTCTGGACGTTTTTCAATGGCAAAAATCAATGAATATTGTAAATGCACAAACAGTAATATCTCCACATTGCAAGGTGCAATTCTGAAATTTTTTGCTTTTTCCTGTTAATCCTAGCATGATAAAGAAGATTCAAAGAGAGTGAGATGCCAGCTCCTTTCATTCAGTCAGTAGCTTCAAACATTTCTGGTATATGAAAAACATGTTTTTCAATGGCAAAAATCAATGAATATTGTAAATGCACAAACAGTAATATCTCCACATTGCAAGGTGCAATTCTGAAATTTTTTGCTTTTTCCTGTTAATCCTAGCATGATAAAGAAGATTCAAAGAGAGTGAGATGCCAGCTCCTTTCATTCAGTCAGTAGCTTCAAACATTTCTGGTATATGAAAAACATGTTTTTCAATGGCAAAAATCAATGAATATTGTAAATGCACAAACAGTAATATCTCCACATTGCAAGGTGCAATTCTGAAATTTTTTGCTTTTTCCTGCTAATCCTAGCATGATAAAGAAGATTCAAAGAGAGTGAGATGCCAGCTCCTTTCATTCAGTCAGTAGCTTCAAACATTTCTGGTATATGAAAAACGTTTTTCAATGGCAAAAATCAATGAATATTGTAAATGCACAAACAGTAATATCTCCACATTGCAAGGTGCAATTCTGAAATTTTTTGTTTTTTCCTGCTAATCCTAGCATGATAAAGAAGATTCAAAGAGAGTGAGATGCTAAGCTCCTTTCATTCAGTCAGTAGCTTCAAACATTTCTGGACGTTTTTCAATGGCAAAAATCAATGAATATTGTAAATGCACAAACAGTAATATCTCCACATTGCAAGGTGCAATTCTGAAATTTTTTGCTTTTTCCTGCTAATCCTAGCATGATAAAGAAGATTCAAAGAGAGTGAGATGCCAGCTCCTTTCATTCAGTCAGTAGCTTCAAACATTTCTGGTATATGAAAAACATGTTTTTCAATGGCAAAAATCAATGAATATTGTAAATGCACAAACAGTAATATCTCCACATTGCAAGGTGCAATTCTGAAATTTTTTGCTTTTTCCTGCTAATCCTAGCATGATAAAGAAGATTCAAAGAGAGTGAGATGCCAGCTCCTTTCATTCAGTCAATAGCTTCAAACATTTCTGGACGTTTTTCAATGGCAAAAATCAATGAATATTGTAAATGCACAAACAGTAATATCTCCACATTGCAAGGTGCAATTCTGAAATTTTTTGCTTTTTCCTGTTAATCCTAGCATGATAAAGAAGATTCAAAGAGAGTGAGATGCCAGCTCCTTTCATTCAGTCAGTAGCTTCAAACATTTCTGGTATATGAAAAACATGTTTTTCAATGGCAAAAATCAATGAATATTGTAAATGCACAAACAGTAATATCTCCACATTGCAAGGTGCAATTCTGAAATTTTTTGCTTTTTCCTGTTAATCCTAGCATGATAAAGAAGATTCAAAGAGAGTGAGATGCCAGCTCCTTTCATTCAGTCAGTAGCTTCAAACATTTCTGGTATATGAAAAACATGTTTTTCAATGGCAAAAATCAATGAATATTGTAAATGCACAAACAGTAATATCTCCACATTGCAAGGTGCAATTCTGAAATTTTTTGCTTTTTCCTGCTAATCCTAGCATGATAAAGAAGATTCAAAGAGAGTGAGATGCCAGCTCCTTTCATTCAGTCAGTAGCTTCAAACATTTCTGGTATATGAAAAACGTTTTTCAATGGCAAAAATCAATGAATATTGTAAATGCACAAACAGTAATATCTCCACATTGCAAGGTGCAATTCTGAAATTTTTTGTTTTTTCCTGCTAATCCTAGCATGATAAAGAAGATTCAAAGAGAGTGAGATGCTAAGCTCCTTTCATTCAGTCAGTAGCTTCAAACATTTCTGGACGTTTTTCAATGGCAAAAATCAATGAATATTGTAAATGCACAAACAGTAATATCTCCACATTGCAAGGTGCAATTCTGAAATTTTTTGCTTTTTCCTGCTAATCCTAGCATGATAAAGAAGATTCAAAGAGAGTGAGATGCCAGCTCCTTTCATTCAGTCAGTAGCTTCAAACATTTCTGGTATATGAAAAACATGTTTTTCAATGGCAAAAATCAATGAATATTGTAAATGCACAAACAGTAATATCTCCACATTGCAAGGTGCAATTCTGAAATTTTTTGCTTTTTCCTGCTAATCCTAGCATGATAAAGAAGATTCAAAGAGAGTGAGATGCCAGCTCCTTTCATTCAGTCAATAGCTTCAAACATTTCTGGACGTTTTTCAATGGCAAAAATCAATGAATATTGTAAATGCACAAACAGTAATATCTCCACATTGCAAGGTGCAATTCTGAAATTTTTTGCTTTTTCCTGTTAATCCTAGCATGATAAAGAAGATTCAAAGAGAGTGAGATGCCAGCTCCTTTCATTCAGTCAGTAGCTTCAAACATTTCTGGTATATGAAAAACATGTTTTTCAATGGCAAAAATCAATGAATATTGTAAATGCACAAACAGTAATATCTCCACATTGCAAGGTGCAATTCTGAAATTTTTTGCTTTTTCCTGCTAATCCTAGCATGATAAAGAAGATTCAAAGAGAGTGAGATGCCAGCTCCTTTCATTCAGTCAGTAGCTTCTAACATTTCTGGTATATGAAAAACATGTTTTTCAATGGCAAAAATCAATGAATATTGTAAATGCACAAACAGTAATATCTCCACATTGCACGGTGCAATTCTGAAATTTTTAGCTTTTTCCTGTTAATCCTAGCATGATAAAGAAGATTCAAAGAGAGTGAGATGCCAGCTCCTTTCATTCAGTCATTAGCTTCAAACATTTCTGGTATATGAAAAACATGTTTTTCAATGGCAAAAATCAATGAATATTGTAAATGCACAAACAGTAATATCTCCACATTGCACGGTGCAATTCTGAAATTTTTAGCTTTTTCCTGTTAATCCTAGCATGATAAAGAAGATTCAAAGAGAGTGAGATGCCAGCTCCTTTCATTCAGTCAGTAGCTTCAAACATTTCTGGTATATGAAAAACATGTTTTTCAATGGCAAAAATCAATGAATATTGTAAATGCACAAACAGTAATATCTCCACATTGCAAGGTGCAATTCTGAAATTTTTTGCTTTTTCCTGCTAATCCTAGCATGATAAAGAAGATTCAAAGAGAGTGAGATGCCAGCTCCTTTCATTCAGTCAGTAGCTTCAAACATTTCTGGTATATGAAAAACATGTTTTTCAATGGCAAAAATCAATGAATATTGTAAATGCACAAACAGTAATATCTCCACATTGCACGGTGCAATTCTGAAATTTTTTGCTTTTTCCTGTTAATCCTAGCATGATAAAGAAGATTCAAAGAGAGTGAGATGCCAGCTCCTTTCATTCAGTCAGTAGCTTCAAACATTTCTGGTATATGAAAAACATGTTTTTCAATGGCAAAAATCAATGAATATTGTAAATGCACAAACAGTAATATCTCCACATTGCAAGGTGCAATTCTGAAATTTTTTGCTTTTTCCTGCTAATCCTAGCATGATAAAGAAGATTCAAAGAGAGTGAGATGCCAGCTCCTTTCACTCAGTCAGTAGCTTCAAACATTTCTGGTATATGAAAAACATGTTTTTCAATGGCAAAAATCAATGAATATTGTAAATGCACAAACAGTAATATCTCCACATTGCACGGTGCAATTCTGAAATTTTTAGCTTTTTCCTGTTAATCCTAGCATGATAAAGAAGATTCAAAGAGAGTGAGATGCCAGCTCCTTTCATTCAGTCAGTAGCTTCAAACATTTCTGGTATATGAAAAACATGTTTTTCAATGGCAAAAATCAATGAATATTGTAAATGCACAAACAGTAATATCTCCACATTGCAAGGTGCAATTCTGAAATTTTTTGCTTTTTCCTGCTAATCCTAGCATGATAAAGAAGATTCAAAGAGAGTGAGATGCCAGCTCCTTTCATTCAGTCAGTAGCTTCAAACATTTCTGGTATATGAAAAACATGTTTTTCAATGGCAAAAATCAATGAATATTGTAAATGCACAAACAGTAATATCTCCACATTGCACGGTGCAATTCTGAAATTTTTAGCTTTTTCCTGTTAATCCTAGCATGATAAAGAAGATTCAAAGAGAGTGAGATGCCAGCTCCTTTCATTCAGTCAATAGCTTCAAACATTTCTGGACGTTTTTCAATGGCAAAAATCAATGAATATTGTAAATGCACAAACAGTAATATCTCCACATTGCAAGGTGCAATTCTGAAATTTTTTGCTTTTTCCTGTTAATCCTAGCATGATAAAGAAGATTCAAAGAGAGTGAGATGCCAGCTCCTTTCATTCAGTCAGTAGCTTCAAACATTTCTGGTATATGAAAAACATGTTTTTCAATGGCAAAAATCAATGAATATTGTAAATGCACAAACAGTAATATCTCCACATTGCAAGGTGCAATTCTGAAATTTTTTGCTTTTTCCTGTTAATCCTAGCATGATAAAGAAGATTCAAAGAGAGTGAGATGCCAGCTCCTTTCATTCAGTCAGTAGCTTCAAACATTTCTGGTATATGAAAAACATGTTTTTCAATGGCAAAAATCAATGAATATTGTAAATGCACAAACAGTAATATCTCCACATTGCAAGGTGCAATTCTGAAATTTTTTGCTTTTTCCTGCTAATCCTAGCATGATAAAGAAGATTCAAAGAGAGTGAGATGCCAGCTCCTTTCATTCAGTCAGTAGCTTCAAACATTTCTGGTATATGAAAAACGTTTTTCAATGGCAAAAATCAATGAATATTGTAAATGCACAAACAGTAATATCTCCACATTGCAAGGTGCAATTCTGAAATTTTTTGTTTTTTCCTGCTAATCCTAGCATGATAAAGAAGATTCAAAGAGAGTGAGATGCTAAGCTCCTTTCATTCAGTCAGTAGCTTCAAACATTTCTGGACGTTTTTCAATGGCAAAAATCAATGAATATTGTAAATGCACAAACAGTAATATCTCCACATTGCAAGGTGCAATTCTGAAATTTTTTGCTTTTTCCTGCTAATCCTAGCATGATAAAGAAGATTCAAAGAGAGTGAGATGCCAGCTCCTTTCATTCAGTCAGTAGCTTCAAACATTTCTGGTATATGAAAAACATGTTTTTCAATGGCAAAAATCAATGAATATTGTAAATGCACAAACAGTAATATCTCCACATTGCAAGGTGCAATTCTGAAATTTTTTGCTTTTTCCTGCTAATCCTAGCATGATAAAGAAGATTCAAAGAGAGTGAGATGCCAGCTCCTTTCATTCAGTCAATAGCTTCAAACATTTCTGGACGTTTTTCAATGGCAAAAATCAATGAATATTGTAAATGCACAAACAGTAATATCTCCACATTGCAAGGTGCAATTCTGAAATTTTTTGCTTTTTCCTGTTAATCCTAGCATGATAAAGAAGATTCAAAGAGAGTGAGATGCCAGCTCCTTTCATTCAGTCAGTAGCTTCAAACATTTCTGGTATATGAAAAACATGTTTTTCAATGGCAAAAATCAATGAATATTGTAAATGCACAAACAGTAATATCTCCACATTGCAAGGTGCAATTCTGAAATTTTTTGCTTTTTCCTGCTAATCCTAGCATGATAAAGAAGATTCAAAGAGAGTGAGATGCCAGCTCCTTTCATTCAGTCAGTAGCTTCTAACATTTCTGGTATATGAAAAACATGTTTTTCAATGGCAAAAATCAATGAATATTGTAAATGCACAAACAGTAATATCTCCACATTGCACGGTGCAATTCTGAAATTTTTAGCTTTTTCCTGTTAATCCTAGCATGATAAAGAAGATTCAAAGAGAGTGAGATGCCAGCTCCTTTCATTCAGTCATTAGCTTCAAACATTTCTGGTATATGAAAAACATGTTTTTCAATGGCAAAAATCAATGAATATTGTAAATGCACAAACAGTAATATCTCCACATTGCACGGTGCAATTCTGAAATTTTTAGCTTTTTCCTGTTAATCCTAGCATGATAAAGAAGATTCAAAGAGAGTGAGATGCCAGCTCCTTTCATTCAGTCAGTAGCTTCAAACATTTCTGGTATATGAAAAACATGTTTTTCAATGGCAAAAATCAATGAATATTGTAAATGCACAAACAGTAATATCTCCACATTGCAAGGTGCAATTCTGAAATTTTTTGCTTTTTCCTGCTAATCCTAGCATGATAAAGAAGATTCAAAGAGAGTGAGATGCCAGCTCCTTTCATTCAGTCAGTAGCTTCAAACATTTCTGGTATATGAAAAACATGTTTTTCAATGGCAAAAATCAATGAATATTGTAAATGCACAAACAGTAATATCTCCACATTGCACGGTGCAATTCTGAAATTTTTTGCTTTTTCCTGTTAATCCTAGCATGATAAAGAAGATTCAAAGAGAGTGAGATGCCAGCTCCTTTCATTCAGTCAGTAGCTTCAAACATTTCTGGTATATGAAAAACATGTTTTTCAATGGCAAAAATCAATGAATATTGTAAATGCACAAACAGTAATATCTCCACATTGCAAGGTGCAATTCTGAAATTTTTTGCTTTTTCCTGCTAATCCTAGCATGATAAAGAAGATTCAAAGAGAGTGAGATGCCAGCTCCTTTCACTCAGTCAGTAGCTTCAAACATTTCTGGTATATGAAAAACATGTTTTTCAATGGCAAAAATCAATGAATATTGTAAATGCACAAACAGTAATATCTCCACATTGCACGGTGCAATTCTGAAATTTTTAGCTTTTTCCTGTTAATCCTAGCATGATAAAGAAGATTCAAAGAGAGTGAGATGCCAGCTCCTTTCATTCAGTCAGTAGCTTCAAACATTTCTGGTATATGAAAAACATGTTTTTCAATGGCAAAAATCAATGAATATTGTAAATGCACAAACAGTAATATCTCCACATTGCAAGGTGCAATTCTGAAATTTTTTGCTTTTTCCTGCTAATCCTAGCATGATAAAGAAGATTCAAAGAGAGTGAGATGCCAGCTCCTTTCATTCAGTCAGTAGCTTCAAACATTTCTGGTATATGAAAAACATGTTTTTCAATGGCAAAAATCAATGAATATTGTAAATGCACAAACAGTAATATCTCCACATTGCACGGTGCAATTCTGAAATTTTTAGCTTTTTCCTGTTAATCCTAGCATGATAAAGAAGATTCAAAGAGAGTGAGATGCCAGCTCCTTTCATTCAGTCAGTAGCTTCAAACATTTCTGGTATATGAAAAACATGTTTTTCAATGGCAAAAATCAATGAATATTGTAAATGCACAAACAGTAATATCTCCACATTGCAAGGTGCAATTCTGAAATTTTTTGCTTTTTCCTGCTAATCCTAGCATGATAAAGAAGATTCAAAGAGAGTGAGATGCCAGCTACTTTCATTCAGTCAGTAGCTTCAAACATTTCTGGTATATGAAAAACATGTTTTTCAATGGCAAAAATCAATGAATATTGTAAATGCACAAACAGTAATATCTCCACATTGCACGGTGCAATTCTGAAATTTTTAGCTTTTTCCTGTTAATCCTAGCATGATAAAGAAGATTCAAAGAGAGTGAGATGCCAGCTCCTTTCATTCAGTCAGTAGCTTCAAACATTTCTGGTATATGAAAAACATGTTTTTCAATGGCAAAAATCAATGAATATTGTAAATGCACAAACAGTAATATCTCCACATTGCAAGGTGCAATTCTGAAATTTTTTGCTTTTTCCTGCTAATCCTAGCATGATAAAGAAGATTCAAAGAGAGTGAGATGCCAGCTCCTTTCATTCAGTCAGAAGCTTCAAACATTTCTGGTATATGAAAAACATGTTTTTCAATGGCAAAAATCAATGAATATTGTAAATGCACAAACAGTAATATGTCCACATTGCACGGTGCAATTCTGAAATTTTTAGCTTTTTCCTGTTAATCCTAGCATGATAAAGAAGATTCAAAGAGAGTGAGATGCCAGCTCCTTTCATTCAGTCAGTAGCTTCAAACATTTCTGGTATATGAAAAACATGTTTTTCAATGGCAAAAATCAATGAATATTGTAAATGCACAAACAGTATATCTCCACATTGCAAGGTGCAATTCTGAAATTTTTTGCTTTTTCCTGTTAATCCTAGCATGATAAAGAAGATTCAAAGAGAGTAAGATGCCAGCTCCTTTCATTCAGTCAGTAGCTTCAAACATTTCTGGTATATGAAAAACATGTTTTTCAATGGCAAAAATCAATGAATATTGTAAATGCACAAACAGTAATATCTCCACATTGCACGGTGCAATTCTGAAATTTTTAGCTTTTTCCTGTTAATCCTAGCATGATAAAGAAGATTCAAAGAGAGTGAGATGCCAGCTCCTTTCATTCAGTCAGTAGCTTCAAACATTTCTGGTATATGAAAAACATGTTTTTCAATGGCAAAAATCAATGAATATTGTAAATGCACAAACAGTAATATCTCCACATTGCAAGGTGCAATTCTGAAATTTTTTGCTTTTTCCTGTTAATCCTAGCATGATAAAGAAGATTCAAAGAGAGTGAGATGCCAGCTCCTTTCATTCAGTCAGTAGCTTCAAACATTTCTGGTATATGAAAAACATGTTTTTCAATGGCAAAAATCAATGAATATTGTAAATGCACAAACAGTAATATCTCCACATTGCAAGGTGCAATTCTGAAATTTTTTGCTTTTTCCTGCTAATCCTAGCATGATAAAGAAGATTCAAAGAGAGTGAGATGCCAGCTCCTTTCATTCAGTCAGTAGCTTCAAACATTTCTGGTATATGAAAAACATGTTTTTCAATGGCAAAAATCAATGAATATTGTAAATGCACAAACAGTAATATCTCCACATTGCAAGGTGCAATTCTGAAATTTTTTGCTTTTTCCTGTTACTCCTAGCATGATAAAAAAGATTCAAAGAGAGTGAGATGCCAGCTCCTTTCAATCAGTCAGTAGCTTCAAACATTTCTGGTATATGAAAAACATGTTTTTCAATGGCAAAAATCAATGAATATTGTAAATGCACAAACAGTAATATCTCCACATTGCAAGGTGCAATTCTGAAATTTTTTGCTTTTTCCTGCTAATCCTAGCATGATAAAGAAGATTCAAAGAGAGTGAGATGCCAGCTCCTTTCATTCAGTCAGTAGCTTCAAACATTTCTGGTATATGAAAAACGTTTTTCAATGGCAAAAATCAATGAATATTGTAAATGCACAAACAGTAATATCTCCACATTGCAAGGTGCAATTCTGAAATTTTTTGCTTTTTCCTGCTAATCCTAGCATGATAAAGAAGATTCAAAGAGAGTGAGATGCCAAGCTCCTTTCATTCAGTCAGTAGCTTCAAACATTTCTGGACGTTTTTCAATGGCAAAAATCAATGAATATTGTAAATGCACAAACAGTAATATCTCCACATTGCAAGGTGCAATTCTGAAATTTTTTGCTTTTTCCTGCTAATCCTAGCATGATAAAGAAGATTCAAAGAGAGTGAGATGCCAGCTCCTTTCATTCAGTCAGTAGCTTCAAACATTTCTGGTATATGAAAAACATGTTTTTCAATGGCAAAAATCAATGAATATTGTAAATGCACAAACAGTAATATCTCCACATTGCAAGGTGCAATTCTGAAATTTTTTGCTTTTTCCTGCTAATCCTAGCATGATAAAGAAGATTCAAAGAGAGTGAGATGCCAGCTCCTTTCATTCAGTCAATAGCTTCAAACATTTCTGGACGTTTTTCAATGGCAAAAATCAATGAATATTGTAAATGCACAAACAATAATATCTCCACATTGCAAGGTGCAATTCTGAAATTTTTTGCTTTTTCCTGTTAATCCTAGCATGATAAAGAAGATTCAAAGAGAGTGAGATGCCAGCTCCTTTCATTCAGTCAGTAGCTTCAAACATTTCTGGTATATGAAAAACATGTTTTTCAATGGCAAAAATCAATGAATATTGTAAATGCACAAACAGTAATATCTCCACATTGCAAGGTGCAATTCTGAAATTTTTTGCTTTTTCCTGTTAATCCTAGCATGATAAAGAAGATTCAAAGAGAGTGAGATGCCAGCTCCTTTCATTCAGTCAGTAGCTTCAAACATTTCTGGTATATGAAAAACATGTTTTTCAATGGCAAAAATCAATGAATATTGTAAATGCACAAACAGTAATATCTCCACATTGCAAGGTGCAATTCTGAAATTTTTTGCTTTTTCCTGCTAATCCTAGCATGATAAAGAAGATTCAAAGAGAGTGAGATGCCAGCTCCTTTCATTCAGTCAGTAGCTTCAAACATTTCTGGTATATGAAAAACGTTTTTCAATGGCAAAAATCAATGAATATTGTAAATGCACAAACAGTAATATCTCCACATTGCAAGGTGCAATTCTGAAATTTTTTGTTTTTTCCTGCTAATCCTAGCATGATAAAGAAGATTCAAAGAGAGTGAGATGCTAAGCTCCTTTCATTCAGTCAGTAGCTTCAAACATTTCTGGACGTTTTTCAATGGCAAAAATCAATGAATATTGTAAATGCACAAACAGTAATATCTCCACATTGCAAGGTGCAATTCTGAAATTTTTTGCTTTTTCCTGCTAATCCTAGCATGATAAAGAAGATTCAAAGAGAGTGAGATGCCAGCTCCTTTCATTCAGTCAGTAGCTTCAAACATTTCTGGTATATGAAAAACATGTTTTTCAATGGCAAAAATCAATGAATATTGTAAATGCACAAACAGTAATATCTCCACATTGCAAGGTGCAATTCTGAAATTTTTTGCTTTTTCCTGCTAATCCTAGCATGATAAAGAAGATTCAAAGAGAGTGAGATGCCAGCTCCTTTCATTCAGTCAATAGCTTCAAACATTTCTGGACGTTTTTCAATGGCAAAAATCAATGAATATTGTAAATGCACAAACAGTAATATCTCCACATTGCAAGGTGCAATTCTGAAATTTTTTGCTTTTTCCTGTTAATCCTAGCATGATAAAGAAGATTCAAAGAGAGTGAGATGCCAGCTCCTTTCATTCAGTCAGTAGCTTCAAACATTTCTGGTATATGAAAAACATGTTTTTCAATGGCAAAAATCAATGAATATTGTAAATGCACAAACAGTAATATCTCCACATTGCAAGGTGCAATTCTGAAATTTTTTGCTTTTTCCTGCTAATCCTAGCATGATAAAGAAGATTCAAAGAGAGTGAGATGCCAGCTCCTTTCATTCAGTCAGTAGCTTCTAACATTTCTGGTATATGAAAAACATGTTTTTCAATGGCAAAAATCAATGAATATTGTAAATGCCCAAACAGTAATATCTCCACATTGCACGGTGCAATTCTGAAATTTTTAGCTTTTTCCTGTTAATCCTAGCATGATAAAGAAGATTCAAAGAGAGTGAGATGCCAGCTCCTTTCATTCAGTCATTAGCTTCAAACATTTCTGGTATATGAAAAACATGTTTTTCAATGGCAAAAATCAATGAATATTGTAAATGCACAAACAGTAATATCTCCACATTGCACGGTGCAATTCTGAAATTTTTAGCTTTTTCCTGTTAATCCTAGCATGATAAAGAAGATTCAAAGAGAGTGAGATGCCAGCTACTTTCATTCAGTCAGTAGCTTCAAACATTTCTGGTATATGAAAAACATGTTTTTCAATGGCAAAAATCAATGAATATTGTAAATGCACAAACAGTAATATCTCCACATTGCAAGGTGCAATTCTGAAATTTTTTGCTTTTTCCTGCTAATCCTAGCATGATAAAGAAGATTCAAAGAGAGTGAGATGCCAGCTCCTTTCATTCAGTCAGTAGCTTCAAACATTTCTGGTATATGAAAAACATGTTTTTCAATGGCAAAAATCAATGAATATTGTAAATGCACAAACAGTAATATCTCCACATTGCACGGTGCAATTCTGAAATTTTTTGCTTTTTCCTGTTAATCCTAGCATGATAAAGAAGATTCAAAGAGAGTGAGATGCCAGCTCCTTTCATTCAGTCAGTAGCTTCAAACATTTCTGGTATATGAAAAACATGTTTTTCAATGGCAAAAATCAATGAATATTGTAAATGCACAAACAGTAATATCTCCACATTGCAAGGTGCAATTCTGAAATTTTTTGCTTTTTCCTGCTAATCCTAGCATGATAAAGAAGATTCAAAGAGAGTGAGATGCCAGCTCCTTTCATTCAGTCAGTAGCTTCAAACATTTCTGGTATATGAAAAACATGTTTTTCAATGGCAAAAATCAATGAATATTGTAAATGCACAAACAGTAATATCTCCACATTGCAAGGTGCAATTCTGAAGTTTTTTGCTTTTTCCTGCTAATCCTAGCATGATAAAGAAGATTCAAAGAGAGTGAGATGCCAGCTCCTTTCATTCAGTCAGTAGCTTCAAACATTTCTGGTATATGAAAAACATGTTTTTCAATGGCAAAATTCAATGAATATTGTAAATGCACAAACAGTAATATCTCCACATTGCACGGTGCAATTCTGAAATTTTTAGCTTTTTCCTGTTAATCCTAGCATGATAAAGAAGATTCAAAGAGAGTGAGATGCCAGCTCCTTTCATTCAGTCAGTAGCTTCAAACATTTCTGGTATATGAAAAACATGTTTTTCAATGGCAAAAATCAATGAATATTGTAAATGCACAAACAGTAATATCTCCACATTGCAAGGTGCAATTCTGAAATTTTTTGCTTTTTCCTGCTAATCCTAGCATGATAAAGAAGATTCAAAGAGAGTGAGATGCCAGCTCCTTTCATTCAGTCAGAAGCTTCAAACATTTCTGGTTTATGAAAAACATGTTTTTCAATGGCAAAAATCAATGAATATTGTAAATGCACAAACAGTAATATCTCCACATTGCACGGTGCAATTCTGAAATTTTTAGCTTTTTCCTGTTAATCCTAGCATGATAAAGAAGATTCAAAGAGAGTGAGATGCCAGCTCCTTTCATTCAGTCAGTAGCTTCAAACATTTCTGGTATATGAAAAACATGTTTTTCAATGGCAAAAATCAATGAATATTGTAAATGCACAAACAGTAATATCTCCACATTGCAAGGTGCAATTCTGAAATTTTTTGCTTTTTCCTGCTAATCCTAGCATGATAAAGAAGATTCAAAGAGAGTGAGATGCCAGCTCCTTTCATTCAGTCAGTAGCTTCAAACATTTCTGGTATATGAAAAACATGTTTTTCAATGGCAAAAATCAATGAATATTGTAAATGCACAAACAGTAATATCTCCACATTGCACGGTGCAATTCTGAAATTTTTAGCTTTTTCCTGTTAATCCTAGCATGATAAAGAAGATTCAGAGTGAGATGCCAGCTCCTTTCATTCAGTCAGTAGCTTCAAACATTTCTGGTATATGAAAAACATGTTTTTCAATGGCAAAAATCAATGAATATTGTAAATGCACAAACAGTAATATCTCCACATTGCAAGGTGCAATTCTGAAATTTTTTGCTTTTTCCTGCTAATCCTAGCATGATAAAGAAGATTCAAAGAGAGTGAGATGCCAGCTCCTTTCATTCAGTCAGTAGCTTCAAACATTTCTGGTATATGAAAAACATGTTTTTCAATGGCAAAAATCAATGAATATTGTAAATGCACAAACAGTAATATCTCCACATTGCAAGGTGCAATTCTGAAATTTTTTGCTTTTTCCTGTTACTCCTAGCATGATAAAAAAGATTCAAAGAGAGTGAGATGCCAGCTCCTTTCAATCAGTCAGTAGCTTCAAACATTTCTGGTATATGAAAAACATGTTTTTCAATGGCAAAAATCAATGAATATTGTAAATGCACAAACAGTAATATCTCCACATTGCAAGGTGCAATTCTGAAATTTTTTGCTTTTTCCTGCTAATCCTAGCATGATAAAGAAGATTCAAAGAGAGTGAGATGCCAGCTCCTTTCATTCAGTCAGTAGCTTCAAACATTTCTGGTATATGAAAAACGTTTTTCAATGGCAAAAATCAATGAATATTGTAAATGCACAAACAGTAATATCTCCACATTGCAAGGTGCAATTCTGAAATTTTTTGCTTTTTCCTGCTAATCCTAGCATGATAAAGAAGATTCAAAGAGAGTGAGATGCCAAGCTCCTTTCATTCAGTCAGTAGCTTCAAACATTTCTGGACGTTTTTCAATGGCAAAAATCAATGAATATTGTAAATGCACAAACAGTAATATCTCCACATTGCAAGGTGCAATTCTGAAATTTTTTGCTTTTTCCTGCTAATCCTAGCATGATAAAGAAGATTCAAAGAGAGTGAGATGCCAGCTCCTTTCATTCAGTCAGTAGCTTCAAACATTTCTGGTATATGAAAAACATGTTTTTCAATGGCAAAAATCAATGAATATTGTAAATGCACAAACAGTAATATCTCCACATTGCAAGGTGCAATTCTGAAATTTTTTGCTTTTTCCTGCTAATCCTAGCATGATAAAGAAGATTCAAAGAGAGTGAGATGCCAGCTCCTTTCATTCAGTCAATAGCTTCAAACATTTCTGGACGTTTTTCAATGGCAAAAATCAATGAATATTGTAAATGCACAAACAGTAATATCTCCACATTGCAAGGTGCAATTCTGAAATTTTTTGCTTTTTCCTGTTAATCCTAGCATGATAAAGAAGATTCAAAGAGAGTGAGATGCCAGCTCCTTTCATTCAGTCAGTAGCTTCAAACATTTCTGGTATATGAAAAACATGTTTTTCAATGGCAAAAATCAATGAATATTGTAAATGCACAAACAGTAATATCTCCACATTGCAAGGTGCAATTCTGAAATTTTTTGCTTTTTCCTGTTAATCCTAGCATGATAAAGAAGATTCAAAGAGAGTGAGATGCCAGCTCCTTTCATTCAGTCAGTAGCTTCAAACATTTCTGGTATATGAAAAACATGTTTTTCAATGGCAAAAATCAATGAATATTGTAAATGCACAAACAGTAATATCTCCACATTGCAAGGTGCAATTCTGAAATTTTTTGCTTTTTCCTGCTAATCCTAGCATGATAAAGAAGATTCAAAGAGAGTGAGATGCCAGCTCCTTTCATTCAGTCAGTAGCTTCAAACATTTCTGGTATATGAAAAACGTTTTTCAATGGCAAAAATCAATGAATATTGTAAATGCACAAACAGTAATATCTCCACATTGCAAGGTGAAATTCTGAAATTTTTTGTTTTTTCCTGCTAATCCTAGCATGATAAAGAAGATTCAAAGAGAGTGAGATGCTAAGCTCCTTTCATTCAGTCAGTAGCTTCAAACATTTCTGGACGTTTTTCAATGGCAAAAATCAATGAATATTGTAAATGCACAAACAGTAATATCTCCACATTGCAAGGTGCAATTCTGAAATTTTTTGCTTTTTCCTGCTAATCCTAGCATGATAAAGAAGATTCAAAGAGAGTGAGATGCCAGCTCCTTTCATTCAGTCAGTAGCTTCAAACATTTCTGGTATATGAAAAACATGTTTTTCAATGGCAAAAATCAATGAATATTGTAAATGCACAAACAGTAATATCTCCACATTGCAAGGTGCAATTCTGAAATTTTTTGCTTTTTCCTGCTAATCCTAGCATGATAAAGAAGATTCAAAGAGAGTGAGATGCCAGCTCCTTTCATTCAGTCAATAGCTTCAAACATTTCTGGACGTTTTTCAATGGCAAAAATCAATGAATATTGTAAATGCACAAACAGTAATATCTCCACATTGCAAGGTGCAATTCTGAAATTTTTTGCTTTTTCCTGTTAATCCTAGCATGATAAAGAAGATTCAAAGAGAGTGAGATGCCAGCTCCTTTCATTCAGTCAGTAGCTTCAAACATTTCTGGTATATGAAAAACATGTTTTTCAATGGCAAAAATCAATGAATATTGTAAATGCACAAACAGTAATATCTCCACATTGCAAGGTGCAATTCTGAAATTTTTTGCTTTTTCCTGCTAATCCTAGCATGATAAAGAAGATTCAAAGAGAGTGAGATGCCAGCTCCTTTCATTCAGTCAGTAGCTTCTAACATTTCTGGTATATGAAAAACATGTTTTTCAATGGCAAAAATCAATGAATATTGTAAATGCACAAACAGTAATATCTCCACATTGCACGGTGCAATTCTGAAATTTTTAGCTTTTTCCTGTTAATCCTAGCATGATAAAGAAGATTCAAAGAGAGTGAGATGCCAGCTCCTTTCATTCAGTCATTAGCTTCAAACATTTCTGGTATATGAAAAACATGTTTTTCAATGGCAAAAATCAATGAATATTGTAAATGCACAAACAGTAATATCTCCACATTGCACGGTGCAATTCTGAAATTTTTAACTTTTTCCTGTTAATCCTAGCATGATAAAGAAGATTCAAAGAGAGTGAGATGCCAGCTCCTTTCATTCAGTCAGTAGCTTCAAACATTTCTGGTATATGAAAAACATGTTTTTCAATGGCAAAAATCAATGAATATTGTAAATGCACAAACAGTAATATCTCCACATTGCAAGGTGCAATTCTGAAATTTTTTGCTTTTTCCTGCTAATCCTAGCATGATAAAGAAGATTCAAAGAGAGTGAGATGCCAGCTCCTTTCATTCAGTCAGTAGCTTCAAACATTTCTGGTATATGAAAAACATGTTTTTCAATGGCAAAAATCAATGAATATTGTAAATGCACAAACAGTAATATCTCCACATTGCACGGTGCAATTCTGAAATTTTTTGCTTTTTCCTGTTAATCCTAGCATGATAAAGAAGATTCAAAGAGAGTGAGATGCCAGCTCCTTTCATTCAGTCAGTAGCTTCAAACATTTCTGGTATATGAAAAACATGTTTTTCAATGGCAAAAATCAATGAATATTGTAAATGCACAAACAGTAATATCTCCACATTGCAAGGTGCAATTCTGAAATTTTTTGCTTTTTCCTGCTAATCCTAGCATGATAAAGAAGATTCAAAGAGAGTGAGATGCCAGCTCCTTTCATTCAGTCAGTAGCTTCAAACATTTCTGGTATATGAAAAACATGTTTTTCAATGGCAAAAATCAATGAATATTGTAAATGCACAAACAGTAATATCTCCACATTGCAAGGTGCAATTCTGAAGTTTTTTGCTTTTTCCTGCTAATCCTAGCATGATAAAGAAGATTCAAAGAGAGTGAGATGCCAGCTCCTTTCATTCAGTCAGTAGCTTCAAACATTTCTGGTATATGAAAAACATGTTTTTCAATGGCAAAATTCAATGAATATTGTAAATGCACAAACAGTAATATCTCCACATTGCACGGTGCAATTCTGAAATTTTTAGCTTTTTCCTGTTAATCCTAGCATGATAAAGAAGATTCAAAGAGAGTGAGATGCCAGCTCCTTTCATTCAGTCAGTAGCTTCAAACATTTCTGGTATATGAAAAACATGTTTTTCAATGGCAAAAATCAATGAATATTGTAAATGCACAAACAGTAATATCTCCACATTGCAAGGTGCAATTCTGAAATTTTTTGCTTTTTCCTGCTAATCCTAGCATGATAAAGAAGATTCAAAGAGAGTGAGATGCCAGCTCCTTTCATTCAGTCAGAAGCTTCAAACATTTCTGGTTTATGAAAAACATGTTTTTCAATGGCAAAAATCAATGAATATTGTAAATGCACAAACAGTAATATCTCCACATTGCACGGTGCAATTCTGAAATTTTTAGCTTTTTCCTGTTAATCCTAGCATGATAAAGAAGATTCAAAGAGAGTGAGATGCCAGCTCCTTTCATTCAGTCAGTAGCTTCAAACATTTCTGGTATATGAAAAACATGTTTTTCAATGGCAAAAATCAATGAATATTGTAAATGCACAAACAGTAATATCTCCACATTGCAAGGTGCAATTCTGAAATTTTTTGCTTTTTCCTGTTAATCCTAGCATGATAAAGAAGATTCAAAGAGAGTGAGATGCCAGCTCCTTTCATTCAGTCAGTAGCTTCAAACATTTCTGGTATATGAAAAACATGTTTTTCAATGGCAAAAATCAATGAATATTGTAAATGCACAAACAGTAATATCTCCACATTGCACGGTGCAATTCTGAAATTTTTAGCTTTTTCCTGTTAATCCTAGCATGATAAAGAAGATTCAAAGAGAGTGAGATGCCAGCTCCTTTCATTCAGTCAGTAGCTTCAAACATTTCTGGTATATGAAAAACATGTTTTTCAATGGCAAAAATCAATGAATATTGTAAATGCACAAACAGTAATATCTCCACATTGCAAGGTGCAATTCTGAAATTTTTTGCTTTTTCCTGTTAATCCTAGCATGATAAAGAAGATTCAAAGAGAGTGAGATGCCAGCTCCTTTCATTCAGTCAGTAGCTTCAAACATTTCTGGTATATGAAAAACATGTTTTTCAATGGCAAAAATCAATGAATATTGTAAATGCACAAACAGTAATATCTCCACATTGCAAGGTGCAATTCTGAAATTTTTTGCTTTTTCCTGCTAATCCTAGCATGATAAAGAAGATTCAAAGAGAGTGAGATGCCAGCTCCTTTCATTCAGTCAGTAGCTTCAAACATTTCTGGTATATGAAAACATGTTTTTCAATGGCAAAAATCAATGAATATTGTAAATGCACAAACAGTAATATCTCCACATTGCACGGTGCAATTCTGAAATTTTTAGCTTTTTCCTGTTAATCCTAGCATGATAAAGAAGATTCAGAGTGAGATGCCAGCTCCTTTCATTCAGTCAGTAGCTTCAAACATTTCTGGTATATGAAAAACATGTTTTTCAATGGCAAAAATCAATGAATATTGTAAATGCACAAACAGTAATATCTCCACATTGCAAGGTGCAATTCTGAAATTTTTTGCTTTTTCCTGCTAATCCTAGCATGATAAAGAAGATTCAAAGAGAGTGAGATGCCAGCTCCTTTCATTCAGTCAGTAGCTTCAAACATTTCTGGTATATGAAAAACATGTTTTTCAATGGCAAAAATCAATGAATATTGTAAATGCACAAACAGTAATATCTCCACATTGCAAGGTGCAATTCTGAAATTTTTTGCTTTTTCCTGTTAATCCTAGCATGATAAAGAAGATTCAAAGAGAGTGAGATGCCAGCTCCTTTCATTCAGTCAGTAGCTTCAAACATTTCTGGTATATGAAAAACATGTTTTTCAATGGCAAAAATCAATGAATATTGTAAATGCACAAACAGTAATATCTCCACATTGCAAGGTGCAATTCTGAAATTTTTTGCTTTTTCCTGCTAATCCTAGCATGATAAAGAAGATTCAAAGAGAGTGAGATGCCAGCTCCTTTCATTCAGTCAGTAGCTTCAAACATTTCTGGTATATGAAAAACATGTTTTTCAATGGCAAAAATCAATGAATATTGTAAATGCACAAACAGTAATATCTCCACATTGCACGGTGCAATTCTGAAATTTTTAGCTTTTTCCTGTTAATCCTAGCATGATAAAGAAGATTCAGAGTGAGATGCCAGCTCCTTTCATTCAGTCAGTAGCTTCAAACATTTCTGGTATATGAAAAACATGTTTTTCAATGGCAAAAATCAATGAATATTGTAAATGCACAAACAGTAATATCTCCACATTGCAAGGTGCAATTCTGAAATTTTTTGCTTTTTCCTGCTAATCCTAGCATGATAAAGAAGATTCAAAGAGAGTGAGATGCCAGCTCCTTTCATTCAGTCAGTAGCTTCAAACATTTCTGGTATATGAAAAACATGTTTTTCAATGGCAAAAATCAATGAATATTGTAAATGCACAAACAGTAATATCTCCACATTGCAAGGTGCAATTCTGAAATTTTTTGCTTTTTCCTGTTACTCCTAGCATGATAAAAAAGATTCAAAGAGAGTGAGATGCCAGCTCCTTTCAATCAGTCAGTAGCTTCAAACATTTCTGGTATATGAAAAACATGTTTTTCAATGGCAAAAATCAATGAATATTGTAAATGCACAAACAGTAATATCTCCACATTGCAAGGTGCAATTCTGAAATTTTTTGCTTTTTCCTGCTAATCCTAGCATGATAAAGAAGATTCAAAGAGAGTGAGATGCCAGCTCCTTTCATTCAGTCAGTAGCTTCAAACATTTCTGGTATATGAAAAACGTTTTTCAATGGCAAAAATCAATGAATATTGTAAATGCACAAACAGTAATATCTCCACATTGCAAGGTGCAATTCTGAAATTTTTTGCTTTTTCCTGCTAATCCTAGCATGATAAAGAAGATTCAAAGAGAGTGAGATGCCAAGCTCCTTTCATTCAGTCAGTAGCTTCAAACATTTCTGGACGTTTTTCAATGGCAAAAATCAATGAATATTGTAAATGCACAAACAGTAATATCTCCACATTGCAAGGTGCAATTCTGAAATTTTTTGCTTTTTCCTGCTAATCCTAGCATGATAAAGAAGATTCAAAGAGAGTGAGATGCCAGCTCCTTTCATTCAGTCAGTAGCTTCAAACATTTCTGGTATATGAAAAACATGTTTTTCAATGGCAAAAATCAATGAATATTGTAAATGCACAAACAGTAATATCTCCACATTGCAAGGTGCAATTCTGAAATTTTTTGCTTTTTCCTGCTAATCCTAGCATGATAAAGAAGATTCAAAGAGAGTGAGATGCCAGCTCCTTTCATTCAGTCAATAGCTTCAAACATTTCTGGACGTTTTTCAATGGCAAAAATCAATGAATATTGTAAATGCACAAACAGAAATATCTCCACATTGCAGGGTGCAATTCTGAAATTTTTTGCTTTTTCCTGCTAATCCTAGCATGATAAAGAAGATTCAAAGAGAGTGAGATGCCAGCTCCTTTCATTCAGTCAGTAGATTCAAACATTTCTGGTATATGAATAACGATGTTTTTCAATGGCAAAAATCAATGAATATTGTAAATGCACAAACAGTAATATCTCCACATTGCAAGGTGCAATTCTGAAATTTTTTGCTTTTTCCCGCTAATCCTAGCATGATAAAGAAGATTCAAAGAGAGTGAGATGCCAGCTCCTTTCATTCAGTCAGTAGCTTCAAACATTTCTGGTATATGAAAAACATGTTTTTCAATGGCAAAAATCAATGAATATTGTAAATGCACAAACAGTAATATCTCCACATTGCAAGGTGCAATTCGGAAATTTTTTGCTTTTTCCTGCTAATCCTAGCATGATAAAGAAGATTCAAAGAGAGTGAGATGCCAGCTCCTTTCATTCAGTCAGTAGCTTCAAACATTTCTGGTATATGAATAACATGATGTTTTTCAATGGCAAAAATCAATGAATATTGTAAATGCACTAACAGTAATATCTCCACATTGCAAGGTGCAATTCTGAATTTTTTTGCTTTTTCCTGCTAATCCTAGCATGATAAAGAAGATTCAAAGAGTGAGATGCCAGCTCCTTTCATTCAGTCAGTAGCTTCAAACATTTCTGGACGTTTTTCAATGGCAAAAATCAATGAATATTGTAAATGCACAAACAGTAATATCTCCACATTGCAAGGTGCAATTCTGAAATTTTTTGCTTTTTCCTGCTAATCCTAGCATGATAAAGAAGATTCAAAGAGAGTGAGATGCCAGCTCCTTTCATTCAGTCAGTAGCTTCAAACATTTCTGGATGCTTTTCAATGGCAAAAATCAATGAATATTGTAAATGCACAAACAGAAATATCTCCACATTGCAGGGTGCAATTCTGAAATTTTTTGCTTTTTCCTGCTAATCCTAGCATGATAAAGAAGATTCAAAGAGAGTGAGATGCCAGCTCCTTTCATTCAGTCAGTAGATTCAAACATTTCTGGTATATGAATAACATGATGTTTTTCAATGGCAAAAATCAATGAATATTGTAAATGCACAAACAGTAATATCTCCACATTGCAAGGTGCAATTCTGAAATTTTTTGCTTTTTCCTGCTAATCCTAGCATGATAAAGAAGATTCAAAGAGAGTGAGATGCCAGCTCCTTTCATTCAGTCAGTAGCTTCAAACATTTCTGGACGTTTTTCAATGGCAAAAATCAATGAATATTGTAAATGCACAAACAGTAATAACTCCACATTGCAAGGTGCAATTCTGAAATTTTTTGCTTTTTCCTGCTAATCCTAGCATGATAAAGAAGATTCAAAGAGAGTAAGATGCCAGCTCCTTTCATTCAGTCAGTAGCTTCAAACATTTCTGGACGTTTTTCAATGGCAAAAATCAATGAATATTGTAAATGCACAAACAGTAATATCTCCACATTGCAAGGTGCAATTCTGAAATTTTTTGCTTTTTCCTGCTAATCCTAGCATGATAAAGAAGATTCAAAGAGAGTGAGATGCCAGCTCCTTTCATTCAGTCAGTAGCTTCAAACATTTCTGGATGCTTTTCAATGGCAAAAATCAATGAATATTGTAAATGCACAAACAGTAATATCTCCACATTGCAGGGTGCAATTCTGAAATTTTTTGCTTTTTCCTGCTAATCCTAGCATGATAAAGAAGATTCAAAGAGAGTGAGATGCCAGCTCCTTTCATTCAGTCAGTAGATTCAAACATTTCTGGTATATGAATAACATGATGTTTTTCAATGGCAAAAATCAATGAATATTGTAAATGCACAAACAGTAATATCTCCACATTGCAAGGTGCAATTCTGAAATTTTTTGCTTTTTCCTGCTAATCCTAGCATGATAAAGAAGATTCAAAGAGAGTGAGATGCCAGCTCCTTTCATTCAGTCAGTAGCTTCAAACATTTCTGGACGTTTTTCAATGGCAAAAATCAATGAATATTGTAAATGCACAAACAGTAATAACTCCACATTGCAAGGTGCAATTCTGAAATTTTTTGCTTTTTCCTGCTAATCCTAGCATGATAAAGAAGATTCAAAGAGAGTGAGATGCCAGCTCCTTTCATTCAGTCAGTAGCTTCAAACTTTTCTGGACGTTTTTCAATTGCAAAAATCAATGAATATTGTAAATGCACAAACAGTAATATCTCCACATTGCAAGGTGCAATTCTGAAATTTTTTGCTTTTTCCTGCTAATCCTAGCATGATAAAGAAGATTCAAAGAGAGTGAGATGCCAGCTCCTTTCATTCAGTCAGTAGCTTCAAACATTTCTGGACGTTTTTCAATGGCAAAAATCAATGAATATTGTAAATGCACAAACAGTAATATCTCCACATTGCAAGGTGCAATTCTGAAATTTTTTGCTTTTTCCTGCTAATCCTAGCATGATAAAGAAGATTCAAAGAGAGTGAGATGCCAGCTCCTTTAATTCAGTCAGTAGCTTCAAACATTTCTGGACGTTTTTCAATGGCAAAAATCAATGAATATTGTAAATGCACAAACAGTAATATCTCCACATTGCAAGGTGCAATTCTGAAATTTTTTGCTTTTTCCTGCTAATCCTAGCATGATAAAGAAGATTCAAAGAGAGTGAGATGCCAGCTCCTTTCATTCAGTCAGTAGCTTCAAACATTTCTGGTATATGAATAACATGATGTTTTTCAATGGCAAAAATCAATGAATATTGTAAATGCACAAACAGTAATATCTCCACATTGCAAGGTGCAATTCTGAAATTTTTTGCTTTTTCCTGTTAATCCTAGCATGATAAAGAAGATTCAAAGAGAGTGAGATGCCAGCTCCTTTCATTCAGTCAGTAGCTTCAAACATTTCTGGTATATGAAAAACATGTTTTTCAATGGCAAAAATCAATGAATATTGTAAATGCACAAACAGTAATATCTCCACATTGCAAGGTGCAATTCTGAAATTTTTTGCTTTTTCCTGTTAATCCTAGCATGATAAAGAAGATTCAAAGAGAGTGAGATGCCAGCTCCTTTCATTCAGTCAGTAGCTTCAAACATTTCTGGACGTTTTTCAATGGCAAAAATCAATGAATATTGTAAATGCACAAACAGTAATATCTCCACATTGCAAGGTGCAATTCTGAAATTTTTTGCTTTTTCCTGTTAATCCTAGCATGATAAAGAAGATTCAAAGAGAGTGAGATGCCAGTTCCTTTCATTCAGTCAGTAGCTTCAAACATTTCTGGTATATGAAAAACATGTTTTTCAATGGCAAAAATCAATGAATATTGTAAATGCACAAACAGTAATATCTCCACATTGCAAGGTGCAATTCTGAAATTTTTTGCTTTTTCCTGCTAATCCTAGCATGATAAAGAAGATTCAAAGAGAGTGAGATGCCAGCTCCTTTCATTCAGTCAGTAGCTTCAAACATTTCTGGTGTATGAAAAACATGTTTTTCAATGGCAAAAATCAATGAATATTGTAAATGCACAAACAGTAATATCTCCACATTGCAAGGTGCAATTCGGAAATTTTTTGCTTTTTCCTGCTAATCCTAGCATGATAAAGAAGATTCAAAGAGAGTGAGATGCCAGCTCCTTTCATTCAGTCAGTAGCTTCAAACATTTCTGGTATATGAATAACATGATGTTTTTCAATGGCAAAAATCAATGAATATTGTAAATGCACAAACAGTAATATCTCCACATTGCAAGGTGCAATTCTGAAATTTTTTGCTTTTTCCTGTTAATCCTAGCATGATAAAGAAGATTCAAAGAGAGTGAGATGCCAGCTTCTTTCATTCAGTCAGTAGCTTCAAACATTTCTGGACGTTTTTCAATGGCAAAAATCAATGAATATTGTAAATGCACAAACAGTAATATCTCCACATTGCAAGGTGCAATTCTGAAATTTTTTGCTTTTTCCTGCTAATCCTAGCATGATAAAGAAGATTCAAAGAGAGTGAGATGCCAGCTCCTTTCATTCAGTCAGTAGCTTCAAACATTTCTGGATGCTTTTCAATGGCAAAAATCAATGAATATTGTAAATGCACAAACAGAAATATCTCCACATTGCAGGGTGCAATTCTGAAATTTTTTGCTTTTTCCTGCTAATCCTAGCATGATAAAGAAGATTCAAAGAGAGTGAGATGCCAGCTCCTTTCATTCAGTCAGTAGATTCAAACATTTCTGGTATATGAATAACATGATGTTTTTCAATGGCAAAAATCAATGAATATTGTAAATGCACAAACAGTAATATCTCCACATTGCAAGGTGCAATTCTGAAATTTTTTGCTTTTTCCTGCTAATCCTAGCATGATAAAGAAGATTCAAAGAGAGTGAGATGCCAGCTCCTTTCATTCAGTCAGTAGCTTCAAACATTTCTGGACGTTTTTCAATGGCAAAAATCAATGAATATTGTAAATGCACAAACAGTAATAACTCCACATTGCAAGGTGCAATTCTGAAATTTTTTGCTTTTTCCTGCTAATCCTAGCATGATAAAGAAGATTCAAAGAGAGTAAGATGCCAGCTCCTTTCATTCAGTCAGTAGCTTCAAACATTTCTGGACGTTTTTCAATGGCAAAAATCAATGAATATTGTAAATGCACAAACAGTAATATCTCCACATTGCAAGGTGCAATTCTGAAATTTTTTGCTTTTTCCTGTTAATCCTAGCATGATAAAGAAGATTCAAAGAGAGTGAGATGCCAGCTCCTTTCATTCAGTCAGTAGCTTCAAACATTTCTGGATGCTTTTCAATGGCAAAAATCAATGAATATTGTAAATGCACAAACAGTAATATCTCCACATTGCAGGGTGCAATTCTGAAATTTTTTGCTTTTTCCTGCTAATCCTAGCATGATAAAGAAGATTCAAAGAGAATGAGATGCCAGCTCCTTTCATTCAGTCAGTAGATTCAAACATTTCTGGTATATGAATAACATGATGTTTTTCAATGGCAAAAATCAATGAATATTGTAAATGCACAAACAGTAATATCTCCACATTGCAAGGTGCAATTCTGAATTTTTTTGCTTTTTCCTGCTAATCCTAGCATGATAAAGAAGATTCAAAGAGAGTGAGATGCCAGCTCCTTTCATTCAGTCAGTAGCTTCAAACATTTCTGGACGTTTTTCAATGGCAAAAATCAATGAATATTGTAAATGCACAAACAGTAATAACTCCACATTGCAAGGTGCAATTCTGAAATTTTTTGCTTTTTCCTGCTAATCCTAGCATGATAAAGAAGATTCAAAGAGAGTGAGATGCCAGCTCCTTTCATTCAGTCAGTAGCTTCAAACATTTCTGGACGTTTTTCAATTGCAAAAATCAATGAATATTGTAAATGCACAAACAGTAATATCTCCACATTGCAAGGTGCAATTCTGAAATTTTTTGCTTTTTCCTGCTAATCCTAGCATGATAAAGAAGATTCAAAGAGAGTGAGATGCCAGCTCCTTTCATTCAGTCAGTAGCTTCAAACATTTCTGGACGTTTTTCAATGGCAAAAATCAATGAATATTGTAAATGCACAAACAGTAATATCTCCACATTGCAAGGTGCAATTCTGAAATTTTTTGCTTTTTCCTGCTAATCCTAGCATGATAAAGAAGATTCAAAGAGAGTGAGATGCCAGCTCCTTTAATTCAGTCAGTAGCTTCAAACATTTCTGGACGTTTTTCAATGGCAAAAATCAATGAATATTGTAAATGCACAAACAGTAATATCTCCACATTGCAAGGTGCAATTCTGAAATTTTTTGCTTTTTCCTGCTAATCCTAGCATGATAAAGAAGATTCAAAGAGAGTGAGATGCCAGCTCCTTTCATTCAGTCAGTAGCTTCAAACATTTCTGGTATATGAATAACATGATGTTTTTCAATGGCAAAAATCAATGAATATTGTAAATGCACAAACAGTAATATCTCCACATTGCAAGGTGCAATTCTGAAATTTTTTGCTTTTTCCTGTTAATCCTAGCATGATAAAGAAGATTCAAAGAGAGTGAGATGCCAGCTCCTTTCATTCAGTCAGTAGCTTCAAACATTTCTGGTATATGAAAAACATGTTTTTCAATGGCAAAAATCAATGAATATTGTAAATGCACAAACAGTAATATCTCCACATTGCAAGGTGCAATTCTGAAATTTTTTGCTTTTTCCTGTTAATCCTAGCATGATAAAGAAGATTCAAAGAGAGTGAGATGCCAGCTCCTTTCATTCAGTCAGTAGCTTCAAACATTTCTGGACGTTTTTCAATGGCAAAAATCAATGAATATTGTAAATGCACAAACAGTAATATCTCCACATTGCAAGGTGCAATTCTGAAATTTTTTGCTTTTTCCTGTTAATCCTAGCATGATAAAGAAGATTCAAAGAGAGTGAGATGCCAGTTCCTTTCATTCAGTCAGTAGCTTCAAACATTTCTGGTATATGAAAAACATGTTTTTCAATGGCAAAAATCAATGAATATTGTAAATGCACAAACAGTAATATCTCCACATTGCAAGGTGCAATTCTGAAATTTTTTGCTTTTTCCTGCTAATCCTAGCATGATAAAGAAGATTCAAAGAGAGTGAGATGCCAGCTCCTTTCATTCAGTCAGTAGCTTCAAACATTTCTGGTGTATGAAAAACATGTTTTTCAATGGCAAAAATCAATGAATATTGTAAATGCACAAACAGTAATATCTCCACATTGCAAGGTGCAATTCTGAAATTTTTTGCTTTTTCCTGCTAATCCTAGCATGATAAAGAAGATTCAAAGAGAGTGAGATGCCAGCTCCTTTCATTCAGTCAGTAGCTTCAAACATTTCTGGTATATGAATAACATGATGTTTTTCAATGGCAAAAATCAATGAATATTGTAAATGCACAAACAGTAATATCTCCACATTGCAAGGTGCAATTCTGAAATTTTTTGCTTTTTCCTGTTAATCCTAGCATGATAAAGAAGATTCAAAGAGAGTGAGATGCCAGCTCCTTTCATTCAGTCAGTAGCTTCAAACATTTCTGGACGTTTTTCAATGGCAAAAATCAATGAATATTGTAAATGCACAAACAGTAATATCTCCACATTGCAAGGTGCAATTCTGAAATTTTTTGCTTTTTCCTGTTAATCCTAGCATGATAAAGAAGATTCAAAGAGAGTGAGATGCCAGTTCCTTTCATTCAGTCAGTAGCTTCAAACATTTCTGGTATATGAAAAACATGTTTTTCAATGGCAAAAATCAATGAATATTGTAAATGCACAAACAGTAATATCTCCACATTGCAAGGTGCAATTCTGAAATTTTTTGCTTTTTCCTGCTAATCCTAGCATGATAAAGAAGATTCAAAGAGAGTGAGATGCCAGCTCCTTTCATTCAGTCAGTAGCTTCAAACATTTCTGGTGTATGAAAAACATGTTTTTCAATGGCAAAAATCAATGAATATTGTAAATGCACAAACAGTAATATCTCCACATTGCAAGGTGCAATTCGGAAATTTTTTGCTTTTTCCTGCTAATCCTAGCATGATAAAGAAGATTCAAAGAGAGTGAGATGCCAGCTCCTTTCATTCAGTCAGTAGCTTCAAACATTTCTGGTATATGAATAACATGATGTTTTTCAATGGCAAAAATCAATGAATATTGTAAATGCACTAACAGTAATATCTCCACATTGCAAGGTGCAATTCTGAATTTTTTTGCTTTTTCCTGCTAATCCTAGCATGATAAAGAAGATTCAAAGAGTGAGATGCCAGCTCCTTTCATTCAGTCAGTAGCTTCAAACATTTCTGGACGTTTTTCAATGGCAAAAATCAATGAATATTGTAAATGCACAAACAGTAATATCTCCACATTGCAAGGTGCAATTCTGAAATTTTTTGCTTTTTCCTGCTAATCCTAGCATGATAAAGAAGATTCAAAGAGAGTGAGATGCCAGCTCCTTTCATTCAGTCAGTAGCTTCAAACATTTCTGGATGCTTTTCAATGGCAAAAATCAATGAATATTGTAAATGCACAAACAGAAATATCTCCACATTGCAGGGTGCAATTCTGAAATTTTTTGCTTTTTCCTGCTAATCCTAGCATGATAAAGAAGATTCAAAGAGAGTGAGATGCCAGCTCCTTTCATTCAGTCAGTAGATTCAAACATTTCTGGTATATGAATAACATGATGTTTTTCAATGGCAAAAATCAATGAATATTGTAAATGCACAAACAGTAATATCTCCACATTGCAAGGTGCAATTCTGAAATTTTTTGCTTTTTCCTGCTAATCCTAGCATGATAAAGAAGATTCAAAGAGAGTGAGATGCCAGCTCCTTTCATTCAGTCAGTAGCTTCAAACATTTCTGGACGTTTTTCAATGGCAAAAATCAATGAATATTGTAAATGCACAAACAGTAATAACTCCACATTGCAAGGTGCAATTCTGAAATTTTTTGCTTTTTCCTGCTAATCCTAGCATGATAAAGAAGATTCAAAGAGAGTAAGATGCCAGCTCCTTTCATTCAGTCAGTAGCTTCAAACATTTCTGGACGTTTTTCAATGGCAAAAATCAATGAATATTGTAAATGCACAAACAGTAATATCTCCACATTGCAAGGTGCAATTCTGAAATTTTTTGCTTTTTCCTGCTAATCCTAGCATGATAAAGAAGATTCAAAGAGAGTGAGATGCCAGCTCCTTTCATTCAGTCAGTAGCTTCAAACATTTCTGGATGCTTTTCAATGGCAAAAATCAATGAATATTGTAAATGCACAAACAGTAATATCTCCACATTGCAGGGTGCAATTCTGAAATTTTTTGCTTTTTCCTGCTAATCCTAGCATGATAAAGAAGATTCAAAGAGAGTGAGATGCCAGCTCCTTTCATTCAGTCAGTAGATTCAAACATTTCTGGTATATGAATAACATGATGTTTTTCAATGGCAAAAATCAATGAATATTGTAAATGCACAAACAGTAATATCTCCACATTGCAAGGTGCAATTCTGAAATTTTTAGCTTTTTCCTGCTAATCCTAGCATGATAAAGAAGATTCAAAGAGAGTGAGATGCCAGCTCCTTTCATTCAGTCAGTAGCTTCAAACATTTCTGGACGTTTTTCAATGGCAAAAATCAATGAATATTGTAAATGCACAAACAGTAATAACTCCACATTGCAAGGTGCAATTCTGAAATTTTTTGCTTTTTCCTGCTAATCCTAGCATGATAAAGAAGATTCAAAGAGAGTGAGATGCCAGCTCCTTTCATTCAGTCAGTAGCTTCAAACATTTCTGGACGTTTTTCAATGGCAAAAATCAATGAATATTGTAAATGCACAAACAGTAATATCTCCACATTGCAAGTTGCAATTCTGAAATTTTTTGCTTTTTCCTGCTAATCCTAGCATGATAAAGAAGATTCAAAGAGAGTGAGATGCCAGCTCCTTTCATTCAGTCAGTAGCTTCAAACATTTCTGGACGTTTTTCAATGGCAAAAATCAATGAATATTGTAAATGCACAAACAGTAATATCTCCACATTGCAAGGTGCAATTCTGAAATTTTTTGCTTTTTCCTGCTAATCCTAGCATGATAAAGAAGATTCAAAGAGAGTGAGATGCCAGCTCCTTTCATTCAGTCAGTAGCTTCAAACATTTCTGGACGTTTTTCAATGGCAAAAATCAATGAATATTGTAAATGCACAAACAGTAATATCTCCACATTGCAAGGTGCAATTCTGAAATTTTTTGCTTTTTCCTGCTAATCCTAGCATGATAAAGAAGATTCAAAGAGAGTGAGATGCCAGCTCCTTTCATTCAGTCAGTAGCTTCAAACATTTCTAGTATATGAATAACATGATGTTTTTCAATGGCAAAAATCAATGAATATTGTAAATGCACAAACAGTAATATCTCCACATTGCAAGGTGCAATTCTGAAATTTTTTGCTTTTTCCTGCTAATCCTAGCATGATAAAGAAGATTCAAAGAGAGTGAGATGCCAGCTCCTTTCATTCAGTCAGTAGCTTCAAACATTTCTGGACGTTTTTCAATGGCAAAAATCAATGAATATTGTAAATGCACAAACAGTAATAACTCCACATTGCAAGGTGCAATTCTGAAATTTTTTGCTTTTTCCTGCTAATCCTAGCATGATAAAGAAGATTCAAAGAGAGTGAGATGCCAGCTCCTTTCATTCAGTCAGTAGCTTCAAACATTTCTGGACGTTTTTCAATGGCAAAAATCAATGAATATTGTAAATGCACAAACAGTAATATCTCCACATTGCAAGGTGCAATTCTGAAATTTTTTGCTTTTTCCTGTTAATCCTAGCATGATAAAGAAGATTCAAAGAGAGTGAGATGCCAGTTCCTTTCATTCAGTCAGTAGCTTCAAACATTTCTGGTATATGAAAAACATGTTTTTCAATGGCAAAAATCAATGAATATTGTAAATGCACAAACAGTAATATCTCCACATTGCAAGGTGCAATTCTGAAATTTTTTGCTTTTTCCTGCTAATCCTAGCATGATAAAGAAGATTCAAAGAGAGTGAGATGCCAGCTCCTTTCATTCAGTCAGTAGCTTCAAACATTTCTGGTGTATGAAAAACATGTTTTTCAATGGCAAAAATCAATGAATATTGTAAATGCACAAACAGTAATATCTCCACATTGCAAGGTGCAATTCGGAAATTTTTTGCTTTTTCCTGCTAATCCTAGCATGATAAAGAAGATTCAAAGAGAGTGAGATGCCAGCTCCTTTCATTCAGTCAGTAGCTTCAAACATTTCTGGTATATGAATAACATGATGTTTTTCAATGGCAAAAATCAATGAATATTGTAAAGGCACTAACAGTAATATCTCCACATTGCAAGGTGCAATTCTGAATTTTTTTGCTTTTTCCTGCTAATCCTAGCATGATAAAGAAGATTCAAAGAGTGAGATGCCAGCTCCTTTCATTCAGTCAGTAGCTTCAAACATTTCTGGACGTTTTTCAATGGCAAAAATCAATGAATATTGTAAATGCACAAACAGTAATATCTCCACATTGCAAGGTGCAATTCTGAAATTTTTTGCTTTTTCCTGCTAATCCTAGCATGATAAAGAAGATTCAAAGAGAGTGAGATGCCAGCTCCTTTCATTCAGTCAGTAGCTTCAAACATTTCTGGATGCTTTTCAATGGCAAAAATCAATGAATATTGTAAATGCACAAACAGAAATATCTCCACATTGCAGGGTGCAATTCTGAAATTTTTTGCTTTTTCCTGCTAATCCTAGCATGATAAAGAAGATTCAAAGAGAGTGAGATGCCAGCTCCTTTCATTCAGTCAGTAGATTCAAACATTTCTGGTATATGAATAACATGATGTTTTTCAATGGCAAAAATCAATGAATATTGTAAATGCACAAACAGTAATATCTCCACATTGCAAGGTGCAATTCTGAAATTTTTTGCTTTTTCCTGCTAATCCTAGCATGATAAAGAAGATTCAAAGAGAGTGAGATGCCAGCTCCTTTCATTCAGTCAGTAGCTTCAAACATTTCTGGTGTATGAAAAACATGTTTTTCAATGGCAAAAATCAATGAATATTGTAAATGCACAAACAGTAATATCTCCACATTGCAAGGTGGAATTCGGAAATTTTTTGCTTTTTCCTTCTAATCCTAGCATGATAAAGAAGATTCAAAGAGAGTGAGATGCCAGCTCCTTTCATTCAGTCAGTAGCTTCAAACATTTCTGGTATATGAATAACATGATGTTTTTCAATGGCAAAGATCAATGAATATTGTAAATGCACTAACAGTAATATCTCCACATTGCAAGGTGCAATTCTGAATTTTTTTGCTTTTTCCTGCTAATCCTAGCATGATAAAGAAGATTCAAAGAGTGAGATGCCAGCTCCTTTCATTCAGTCAGTAGCTTCAAACATTTCTGGACGTTTTTCAATGGCAAAAATCAATGAATATTGTAAATGCACAAACAGTAATATCTCCACATTGCAAGGTGCAATTCTGAAATTTTTTGCTTTTTCCTGCTAATCCTAGCATGATAAAGAAGATTCAAAGAGAGTGAGATGCCAGCTCCTTTCATTCAGTCAGTAGCTTCAAACATTTCTGGATGCTTTTCAATGGCAAAAATCAATGAATATTGTAAATGCACAAACAGAAATATCTCCACATTGCAGGGTGCAATTCTGAAATTTTTTGCTTTTTCCTGCTAATCCTAGCATGATAAAGAAGATTCAAAGAGAGTGAGATGCCAGCTCCTTTCATTCAGTCAGTAGATTCAAACATTTCTGGTATATGAATAACATGATGTTTTTCAATGGCAAAAATCAATGAATATTGTAAATGCACAAACAGTAATATCTCCACATTGCAAGGTGCAATTCTGAAATTTTTTGCTTTTTCCTGCTAATCCTAGCATGATAAAGAAGATTCAAAGAGAGTGAGATGCCAGCTCCTTTCATTCAGTCAGTAGCTTCAAACATTTCTGGACGTTTTTCAATGGCAAAAATCAATGAATATTGTAAATGCACAAACAGTAATAACTCCACATTGCAAGGTGCAATTCTGAAATTTTTTGCTTTTTCCTGCTAATCCTAGCATGATAAAGAAGATTCAAAGAGAGTAAGATGCCAGCTCCTTTCATTCAGTCAGTAGCTTCAAACATTTCTGGACGTTTTTCAATGGCAAAAATCAATGAATATTGTAAATGCACAAACAGTAATATCTCCACATTGCAAGGTGCAATTCTGAAATTTTTTGCTTTTTCCTGCTAATCCTAGCATGATAAAGAAGATTCAAAGAGAGTGAGATGCCAGCTCCTTTCATTCAGTCAGTAGCTTCGACCATTTCTGGATGCTTTTCAATGGCAAAAATCAATGAATATTGTAAATGCACAAACAGTAATATCTCCACATTGCAGGGTGCAATTCTGAAATTTTTTGCTTTTTCCTGCTAATCCTAGCATGATAAAGAAGATTCAAAGAGAGTGAGATGCCAGCTCCTTTCATTCAGTCAGTAGATTCAAACATTTCTGGTATATGAATAACATGATGTTTTTCAATGGCAAAAATCAATGAATATTGTAAATGCACAAACAGTAATATCTCCACATTGCAAGGTGCAATTCTGAAATTTTTAGCTTTTTCCTGCTAATCCTAGAATGATAAACAAGATTCAAAGAGAGTGAGATGCCAGCTCCTTTCATTCAGTCAGTAGCTTCAAACATTTCTGGACGTTTTTCAATGGCAAAAATCAATGAATATTGTAAATGCACAAACAGTAATAACTCCACATTGCAAGGTGCAATTCTGAAATTTTTTGCTTTTTCCTGCTAATCCTAGCATGATAAAGAAGATTCAAAGAGAGTGAGATGCCAGCTCCTTTCATTCAGTCAGTAGCTTCAAACATTTCTGGACGTTTTTCAATGGCAAAAATCAATGAATATTGTAAATGCACAAACAGTAATATCTCCACATTGCAAGGTGCAATTCTGAAATTTTTTGCTTTTTCCTGCTAATCCTAGCATGATAAAGAAGATTCAAAGAGAGTGAGATGCCAGCTCCTTTCATTCAGTCAGTAGCTTCAAACATTTCTGGACGTTTTTCAATGGCAAAAATCAATGAATATTGTAAATGCACAAACAGTAATATCTCCACATTGCAAGGTGCAATTCTGAAATTTTTTGCTTTTTCCTGCTAATCCTAGCATGATAAAGAAGATTCAAAGAGAGTGAGATGCCAGCTCCTTTCATTCAGTCAGTAGCTTCAAACATTTCTGGATGCTTTTCAATGGCAAAAATCAATGAATATTGTAAATGCACAAACAGTAATATCTCCACATTGCAGGGTGCAATTCTGAAATTTTTTGCTTTTTCCTGCTAATCCTAGCATGATAAAGAAGATTCAAAGAGAGTGAGATGCCAGCTCCTTTCATTCAGTCAGTAGATTCAAACATTTCTGGTATATGAATAACATGATGTTTTTCAATGGCAAAAATCAATGAATATTGTAAATGCACAAACAGTAATATCTCCACATTGCAAGGTGCAATTCTGAAATTTTTAGCTTTTTCCTGCTAATCCTAGCATGATAAAGAAGATTCAAAGAGAGTGAGATGCCAGCTCCTTTCATTCAGTCAGTAGCTTCAAACATTTCTGGACGTTTTTCAATGGCAAAAATCAATGAATATTGTAAATGCACAAACAGTAATAACTCCACATTGCAAGGTGCAATTCTGAAATTTTTTGCTTTTTCCTGCTAATCCTAGCATGATAAAGAAGATTCAAAGAGAGTGAGATGCCAGCTCCTTTCATTCAGTCAGTAGCTTCAAACATTTCTGGACGTTTTTCAATGGCAAAAATCAATGAATATTGTAAATGCACAAACAGTAATATCTCCACATTGCAAGGTGCAATTCTGAAATTTTTTGCTTTTTCCTGCTAATCCTAGCATGATAAAGAAGATTCAAAGAGAGTGAGATGCCAGCTCCTTTCATTCAGTCAGTAGCTTCAAACATTTCTGGACGTTTTTCAATGGCAAAAATCAATGAATATTGTAAATGCACAAACAGTAATATCTCCACATTGCAAGGTGCAATTCTGAAATTTTTTGCTTTTTCCTGCTAATCCTAGCATGATAAAGAAGATTCAAAGAGAGTGAGATGCCAGCTCCTTTCATTCAGTCAGTAGCTTCAAACATTTCTGGACGTTTTTCAATGGCAAAAATCAATGAATATTGTAAATGCACAAACAGTAATATCTCCACATTGCAAGGTGCAATTCTGAAATTTTTTGCTTTTTCCTGCTAATCCTAGCATGATAAAGAAGATTCAAAGAGAGTGAGATGCCAGCTCCTTTCATTCAGTCAGTAGCTTCAAACATTTCTAGTATATGAATAACATGATGTTTTTCAATGGCAAAAATCAATGAATATTGTAAATGCACAAACAGTAATATCTCCACATTGCAAGGTGCAATTCTGAAATTTTTTGCTTTTTCCTGCTAATCCTAGCATGATAAAGAAGATTCAAAGAGAGTGAGATGCCAGCTCCTTTCATTCAGTCAGTAGCTTCAAACATTTCTGGACGTTTTTCAATGGCAAAAATCAATGAATATTGTAAATGCACAAACAGTAATAACTCCACATTGCAAGGTGCAATTCTGAAATTTTTTGCTTTTTCCTGCTAATCCTAGCATGATAAAGAAGATTCAAAGAGAGTGAGATGCCAGCTCCTTTCATTCAGTCAGTAGCTTCAAACATTTCTGGACGTTTTTCAATGGCAAAAATCAATGAATATTGTAAATGCACAAACAGTAATATCTCCACATTGCAAGGTGCAATTCTGAAATTTTTTGCTTTTTCCTGTTAATCCTAGCATGATAAAGAAGATTCAAAGAGAGTGAGATGCCAGTTCCTTTCATTCAGTCAGTAGCTTCAAACATTTCTGGTATATGAAAAACATGTTTTTCAATGGCAAAAATCAATGAATATTGTAAATGCACAAACAGTAATATCTCCACATTGCAAGGTGCAATTCTGAAATTTTTTGCTTTTTCCTGCTAATCCTAGCATGATAAAGAAGATTCAAAGAGAGTGAGATGCCAGCTCCTTTCATTCAGTCAGTAGCTTCAAACATTTCTGGTGTATGAAAAACATGTTTTTCAATGGCAAAAATCAATGAATATTGTAAATGCACAAACAGTAATATCTCCACATTGCAAGGTGCAATTCGGAAATTTTTTGCTTTTTCCTGCTAATCCTAGCATGATAAAGAAGATTCAAAGAGAGTGAGATGCCAGCTCCTTTCATTCAGTCAGTAGCTTCAAACATTTCTGGTATATGAATAACATGATGTTTTTCAATGGCAAAAATCAATGAATATTGTAAAGGCACTAACAGTAATATCTCCACATTGCAAGGTGCAATTCTGAATTTTTTTGCTTTTTCCTGCTAATCCTAGCATGATAAAGAAGATTCAAAGAGTGAGATGCCAGCTCCTTTCATTCAGTCAGTAGCTTCAAACATTTCTGGACGTTTTTCAATGGCAAAAATCAATGAATATTGTAAATGCACAAACAGTAATATCTCCACATTGCAAGGTGCAATTCTGAAATTTTTTGCTTTTTCCTGCTAATCCTAGCATGATAAAGAAGATTCAAAGAGAGTGAGATGCCAGCTCCTTTCATTCAGTCAGTAGCTTCAAACATTTCTGGATGCTTTTCAATGGCAAAAATCAATGAATATTGTAAATGCACAAACAGAAATATCTCCACATTGCAGGGTGCAATTCTGAAATTTTTTGCTTTTTCCTGCTAATCCTAGCATGATAAAGAAGATTCAAAGAGAGTGAGATGCCAGCTCCTTTCATTCAGTCAGTAGATTCAAACATTTCTGGTATATGAATAACATGATGTTTTTCAATGGCAAAAATCAATGAATATTGTAAATGCACAAACAGTAATATCTCCACATTGCAAGGTGCAATTCTGAAATTTTTTGCTTTTTCCTGCTAATCCTAGCATGATAAAGAAGATTCAAAGAGAGTGAGATGCCAGCTCCTTTCATTCAGTCAGTAGCTTCAAACATTTCTGGTGTATGAAAAACATGTTTTTCAATGGCAAAAATCAATGAATATTGTAAATGCACAAACAGTAATATCTCCACATTGCAAGGTGGAATTCGGAAATTTTTTGCTTTTTCCTTCTAATCCTAGCATGATAAAGAAGATTCAAAGAGAGTGAGATGCCAGCTCCTTTCATTCAGTCAGTAGCTTCAAACATTTCTGGTATATGAATAACATGATGTTTTTCAATGGCAAAGATCAATGAATATTGTAAATGCACTAACAGTAATATCTCCACATTGCAAGGTGCAATTCTGAATTTTTTTGCTTTTTCCTGCTAATCCTAGCATGATAAAGAAGATTCAAAGAGTGAGATGCCAGCTCCTTTCATTCAGTCAGTAGCTTCAAACATTTCTGGACGTTTTTCAATGGCAAAAATCAATGAATATTGTAAATGCACAAACAGTAATATCTCCACATTGCAAGGTGCAATTCTGAAATTTTTTGCTTTTTCCTGCTAATCCTAGCATGATAAAGAAGATTCAAAGAGAGTGAGATGCCAGCTCCTTTCATTCAGTCAGTAGCTTCAAACATTTCTGGATGCTTTTCAATGGCAAAAATCAATGAATATTGTAAATGCACAAACAGAAATATCTCCACATTGCAGGGTGCAATTCTGAAATTTTTTGCTTTTTCCTGCTAATCCTAGCATGATAAAGAAGATTCAAAGAGAGTGAGATGCCAGCTCCTTTCATTCAGTCAGTAGATTCAAACATTTCTGGTATATGAATAACATGATGTTTTTCAATGGCAAAAATCAATGAATATTGTAAATGCACAAACAGTAATATCTCCACATTGCAAGGTGCAATTCTGAAATTTTTTGCTTTTTCCTGCTAATCCTAGCATGATAAAGAAGATTCAAAGAGAGTGAGATGCCAGCTCCTTTCATTCAGTCAGTAGCTTCAAACATTTCTGGACGTTTTTCAATGGCAAAAATCAATGAATATTGTAAATGCACAAACAGTAATAACTCCACATTGCAAGGTGCAATTCTGAAATTTTTTGCTTTTTCCTGCTAATCCTAGCATGATAAAGAAGATTCAA
The DNA here is from genome assembly GCF_046119375.1 of Phyllobates terribilis. Lineage (NCBI taxonomy): Eukaryota > Metazoa > Chordata > Amphibia > Anura > Dendrobatidae > Phyllobates > Phyllobates terribilis. Next base: position 9,696 of record NW_027366776.1, on the reverse strand, counting down.
AGAGAGTAAGATGCCAGCTCCTTTCATTCAGTCAGTAGCTTCAAACATTTCTGGACGTTTTTCAATGGCAAAAATCAATGAATATTGTAAATGCACAAACAGTAATATCTCCACATTGCAAGGTGCAATTCGGAAATTTTTTGCTTTTTCCTGCTAATCCTAGCATGATAAAGAAGATTCAAAGAGAGTGAGATGCCAGCTCCTTTCATTCAGTCAGTAGCTTCAAACATTTCTGGACGTTTTTCAATGGCAAAAATCAATGAATATTGTAAATGCACAAACAGTAATATCTCCACATTGCAAGGTGCAATTCTGAAATTTTTTGCTTTTTCCTGCTAATCCTAGCATGATAAAGAAGATTCAAAGAGAGTGAGATGCCAGCTCCTTTCATTCAGTCAGTAGCTTCAAACATTTCTGGATGCTTTTCAATGGCAAAAATCAATGAATATTGTAAATGCACAAACAGAAATATCTCCACATTGCAGGGTGCAATTCTGAAATTTTTTGCTTTTTCCTGCTAATCCTAGCATGATAAAGAAGATTCAAAGAGAGTGAGATGCCAGCTCCTTTCATTCAGTCAGTAGATTCAAACATTTCTGGTATATGAATAACATGATGTTTTTCAATGGCAAAAATCAATGAATATTGTAAATGCACAAACAGTAATATCTCCACATTGCAAGGTGCAATTCTGAAATTTTTTGCTTTTTCCTGCTAATCCTAGCATGATAAAGAAGATTCAAAGAGAGTGAGATGCCAGCTCCTTTCATTCAGTCAGTAGCTTCAAACATTTCTGGACGTTTTTCAATGGCAAAAATCAATGAATATTGTAAATGCACAAACAGTAATAACTCCACATTGCAAGGTGCAATTCTGAAATTTTTTGCTTTTTCCTGCTAATCCTAGCATGATAAAGAAGATTCAAAGAGAGTAAGATGCCAGCTCCTTTCATTCAGTCAGTAGCTTCAAACATTTCTGGACGTTTTTCAATGGCAAAAATCAATGAATATTGTAAATGCACAAACAGTAATATCTCCACATTGCAAGGTGCAATTCGGAAATTTTTTGCTTTTTCCTGCTAATCCTAGCATGATAAAGAAGATTCAAAGAGAGTGAGATGCCAGCTCCTTTCATTCAGTCAGTAGCTTCAAACATTTCTGGACGTTTTTCAATGGCAAAAATCAATGAATATTGTAAATGCACAAACAGTAATAACTCCACATTGCAAGGTGCAATTCTGAAATTTTTTGCTTTTTCCTGCTAATCCTAGCATGATAAAGAAGATTCAAAGAGAGTAAGATGCCAGCTCCTTTCATTCAGTCAGTAGCTTCAAACATTTCTGTACGTTTTTCAATGGCAAAAATCAATGAATATTGTAAATGCACAAACAGTAATATCTCCACATTGCAAGGTGCAATTCTGAAATTTTTTGCTTTTTCCTGCTAATCCTAGCATGATAAAGAAGATTCAAAGAGAGTGAGATGCCAGCTCCTTTCATTCAGTCAGTAGCTTCAAACATTTCTGGATGCTTTTCAATGGCAAAAATCAATGAATATTGTAAATGCACAAACAGTAATATCTCCACATTGCAGGGTGCAATTCTGAAATTTTTTGCTTTTTCCTGCTAATCCTAGCATGATAAAGAAGATTCAAAGAGAGTGAGATGCCAGCTCCTTTCATTCAGTCAGTAGATTCAAACATTTCTGGTATATGAATAACATGATGTTTTTCAATGGCAAAAATCAATGAATATTGTAAATGCACAAACAGTAATATCTCCACATTGCAAGGTGCAATTCTGAAATTTTTAGCTTTTTCCTGCTAATCCTAGCATGATAAAGAAGATTCAAAGAGAGTGAGATGCCAGCTCCTTTCATTCAGTCAGTAGCTTCAAACATTTCTGGACGTTTTTCAATGGCAAAAATCAATGAATATTGTAAATGCACAAACAGTAATAACTCCACATTGCAAGGTGCAATTCTGAAATTTTTTGCTTTTTCCTGCTAATCCTAGCATGATAAAGAAGATTCAAAGAGAGTGAGATGCCAGCTCCTTTCATTCAGTCAGTAGCTTCAAACATTTCTGGACGTTTTTCAATGGCAAAAATCAATGAATATTGTAAATGCACAAACAGTAATATCTCCACATTGCAAGGTGCAATTCTGAAATTTTTTGCTTTTTCCTGCTAATCCTAGCATGATAAAGAAGATTCAAAGAGAGTGAGATGCCAGCTCCTTTCATTCAGTCAGTAGCTTCAAACATTTCTGGACGTTTTTCAATGGCAAAAATCAATGAATATTGTAAATGCACAAACAGTAATATCTCCACATTGCAAGGTGCAATTCTGAAATTTTTTGCTTTTTCCTGCTAATCCTAGCATGATAAAGAAGATTCAAAGAGAGTGAGATGCCAGCTCCTTTCATTCAGTCAGTAGCTTCAAACATTTCTGGACGTTTTTCAATGGCAAAAATCAATGAATATTGTAAATGCACAAACAGTAATATCTCCACATTGCAAGGTGCAATTCTGAAATTTTTTGCTTTTTCCTGCTAATCCTAGCATGATAAAGAAGATTCAAAGAGAGTGAGATGCCAGCTCCTTTCATTCAGTCAGTAGCTTCAAACATTTCTAGTATATGAATAACATGATGTTTTTCAATGGCAAAAATCAATGAATATTGTAAATGCACAAACAGTAATATCTCCACATTGCAAGGTGCAATTCTGAAATTTTTTGCTTTTTCCTGCTAATCCTAGCATGATAAAGAAGATTCAAAGAGAGTGAGATGCCAGCTCCTTTCATTCAGTCAGTAGCTTCAAACATTTCTGGACATTTTTCAATGGCAAAAATCAATGAATATTGTAAATGCACAAACAGTAATAACTCCACATTGCAAGGTGCAATTCTGAAATTTTTTGCTTTTTCCTGCTAATCCTAGCATGATAAAGAAGATTCAAAGAGAGTGAGATGCCAGCTCCTTTCATTCAGTCAGTAGCTTCAAACATTTCTGGACGTTTTTCAATGGCAAAAATCAATGAATATTGTAAATGCACAAACAGTAATATCTCCACATTGCAAGGTGCAATTCTGAAATTTTTTGCTTTTTCCTGTTAATCCTAGCATGATAAAGAAGATTCAAAGAGAGTGAGATGCCAGTTCCTTTCATTCAGTCAGTAGCTTCAAACATTTCTGGTATATGAAAAACATGTTTTTCAATGGCAAAAATCAATGAATATTGTAAATGCACAAACAGTAATATCTCCACATTGCAAGGTGCAATTCTGAAATTTTTTGCTTTTTCCTGCTAATCCTAGCATGATAAAGAAGATTCAAAGAGAGTGAGATGCCAGCTCCTTTCATTCAGTCAGTAGCTTCAAACATTTCTGGTGTATGAAAAACATGTTTTTCAATGGCAAAAATCAATGAATATTGTAAATGCACAAACAGTAATATCTCCACATTGCAAGGTGCAATTCGGAAATTTTTTGCTTTTTCCTGCTAATCCTAGCATGATAAAGAAGATTCAAAGAGAGTGAGATGCCAGCTCCTTTCATTCAGTCAGTAGCTTCAAACATTTCTGGTATATGAATAACATGATGTTTTTCAATGGCAAAAATCAATGAATATTGTAAAGGCACTAACAGTAATATCTCCACATTGCAAGGTGCAATTCTGAATTTTTTTGCTTTTTCCTGCTAATCCTAGCATGATAAAGAAGATTCAAAGAGTGAGATGCCAGCTCCTTTCATTCAGTCAGTAGCTTCAAACATTTCTGGACGTTTTTCAATGGCAAAAATCAATGAATATTGTAAATGCACAAACAGTAATATCTCCACATTGCAAGGTGCAATTCTGAAATTTTTTGCTTTTTCCTGCTAATCCTAGCATGATAAAGAAGATTCAAAGAGAGTGAGATGCCAGCTCCTTTCATTCAGTCAGTAGCTTCAAACATTTCTGGATGCTTTTAAATGGCAAAAATCAATGAATATTGTAAATGCACAAACAGAAATATCTCCACATTGCAGGGTGCAATTCTGAAATTTTTTGCTTTTTCCTGCTAATCCTAGCATGATAAAGAAGATTCAAAGAGAGTGAGATGCCAGCTCCTTTCATTCAGTCAGTAGATTCAAACATTTCTGGTATATGAATAACATGATGTTTTTCAATGGCAAAAATCAATGAATATTGTAAATGCACAAACAGTAATATCTCCACATTGCAAGGTGCAATTCTGAAATTTTTTGCTTTTTCCTGCTAATCCTAGCATGATAAAGAAGATTCAAAGAGAGTGAGATGCCAGCTCCTTTCATTCAGTCAGTAGCTTCAAACATTTCTGGTGTATGAAAAACATGTTTTTCAATGGCAAAAATCAATGAATATTGTAAATGCACAAACAGTAATATCTCCACATTGCAAGGTGGAATTCGGAAATTTTTTGCTTTTTCCTTCTAATCCTAGCATGATAAAGAAGATTCAAAGAGAGTGAGATGCCAGCTCCTTTCATTCAGTCAGTAGCTTCAAACATTTCTGGTATATGAATAACATGATGTTTTTCAATGGCAAAGATCAATGAATATTGTAAAGGCACTAACAGTAATATCTCCACATTGCAAGGTGCAATTCTGAATTTTTTTGCTTTTTCCTGCTAATCCTAGCATGATAAAGAAGATTCAAAGAGTGAGATGCCAGCTCCTTTCATTCAGTCAGTAGCTTCAAACATTTCTGGACGTTTTTCAATGGCAAAAATCAATGAATATTGTAAATGCACAAACAGTAATATCTCCACATTGCAAGGTGCAATTCTGAAATTTTTTGCTTTTTCCTGCTAATCCTAGCATGATAAAGAAGATTCAAAGAGAGTGAGATGCCAGCTCCTTTCATTCAGTCAGTAGCTTCAAACATTTCTGGATGCTTTTCAATGGCAAAAATCAATGAATATTGTAAATGCACAAACAGAAATATCTCCACATTGCAGGGTGCAATTCTGAAATTTTTTGCTTTTTCCTGCTAATCCTAGCATGATAAAGAAGATTCAAAGAGAGTGAGATGCCAGCTCCTTTCATTCAGTCAGTAGATTCAAACATTTCTGGTATATGAATAACATGATGTTTTTCAATGGCAAAAATCAATGAATATTGTAAATGCACAAACAGTAATATCTCCACATTGCAAGGTGCAATTCTGAAATTTTTTGCTTTTTCCTGCTAATCCTAGCATGATAAAGAAGATTCAAAGAGAGTGAGATGCCAGCTCCTTTCATTCAGTCAGTAGCTTCAAACATTTCTGGACGTTTTTCAATGGCAAAAATCAATGAATATTGTAAATGCACAAACAGTAATAACTCCACATTGCAAGGTGCAATTCTGAAATTTTTTGCTTTTTCCTGCTAATCCTAGCATGATAAAGAAGATTCAAAGAGAGTAAGATGCCAGCTCCTTTCATTCAGTCAGTAGCTTCAAACATTTCTGGACGTTTTTCAATGGCAAAAATCAATGAATATTGTAAATGCACAAACAGTAATATCTCCACATTGCAAGGTGCAATTCTGAAATTTTTTGCTTTTTCCTGCTAATCCTAGCATGATAAAGAAGATTCAAAGAGAGTGAGATGCCAGCTCCTTTCATTCAGTCAGTAGCTTCAAACATTTCTGGATGCTTTTCAATGGCAAAAATCAATGAATATTGTAAATGCACAAACAGTAATATCTCCACATTGCAGGGTGCAATTCTGAAATTTTTTGCTTTTTCCTGCTAATCCTAGCATGATAAAGAAGATTCAAAGAGAGTGAGATGCCAGCTCCTTTCATTCAGTCAGTAGATTCAAACATTTCTGGTATATGAATAACATGATGTTTTTCAATGGCAAAAATCAATGAATATTGTAAATGCACAAACAGTAATATCTCCACATTGCAAGGTGCAATTCTGAAATTTTTTGCTTTTTCCTGCTAATCCTAGCATGATAAAGAAGATTCAAAGAGAGTGAGATGCCAGCTCCTTTCATTCAGTCAGTAGCTTCAAACATTTCTGGACGTTTTTCAATGGCAAAAATCAATGAATATTGTAAATGCACAAACAGTAATAACTCCACATTGCAAGGTGCAATTCTGAAATTTTTTGCTTTTTCCTGCTAATCCTAGCATGATAAAGAAGATTCAAAGAGAGTGAGATGCCAGCTCCTTTCATTCAGTCAGTAGCTTCAAACATTTCTGGACGTTTTTCAATTGCAAAAATCAATGAATATTGTAAATGCACAAACAGTAATATCTCCACATTGCAAGGTGCAATTCTGAAATTTTTTGCTTTTTCCTGCTAATCCTAGCATGATAAAGAAGATTCAAAGAGAGTGAGATGCCAGCTCCTTTCATTCAGTCAGTAGCTTCAAACATTTCTGGACGTTTTTCAATGGCAAAAATCAATGAATATTGTAAATGCACAAACAGTAATATCTCCACATTGCAAGGTGCAATTCTGAAATTTTTTGCTTTTTCCTGCTAATCCTAGCATGATAAAGAAGATTCAAAGAGAGTGAGATGCCAGCTCCTTTCATTCAGTCAGTAGCTTCAAACATTTCTGGACGTTTTTCAATGGCAAAAATCAATGAATATTGTAAATGCACAAACAGTAATATCTCCACATTGCAAGGTGCAATTCTGAAATTTTTTGCTTTTTCCTGCTAATCCTAGCATGATAAAGAAGATTCAAAGAGAGTGAGATGCCAGCTCCTTTCATTCAGTCAGTAGCTTCAAACATTTCTGGTATATGAATAACATGATGTTTTTCAATGGCAAAAATCAATGAATATTGTAAATGCACAAACAGTAATATCTCCACATTGCAAGGTGCAATTCTGAAATTTTTTGCTTTTTCCTGCTAATCCTAGCATGATAAAGAAGATTCAAAGAGAGTGAGATGCCAGCTCCTTTCATTCAGTCAGTAGCTTCAAACATTTCTGGACGTTTTTCAATGGCAAAAATCAATGAATATTGTAAATGCACAAACAGTAATAACTCCACATTGCAAGGTGCAATTCTGAAATTTTTTGCTTTTTCCTGCTAATCCTAGCATGATAAAGAAGATTCAAAGAGAGTGAGATGCCAGCTCCTTTCATTCAGTCAGTAGCTTCAAACATTTCTGGACGTTTTTCAATGGCAAAAATCAATGAATATTGTAAATGCACAAACAGTAATATCTCCACATTGCAAGGTGCAATTCTGAAATTTTTTGCTTTTTCCTGTTAATCCTAGCATGATAAAGAAGATTCAAAGAGAGTGAGATGCCAGTTCCTTTCATTCAGTCAGTAGCTTCAAACATTTCTGGTATATGAAAAACATGTTTTTCAATGGCAAAAATCAATGAATATTGTAAATGCACAAACAGTAATATCTCCACATTGCAAGGTGCAATTCTGAAATTTTTTGCTTTTTCCTGCTAATCCTAGCATGATAAAGAAGATTCAAAGAGAGTGAGATGCCAGCTCCTTTCATTCAGTCAGTAGCTTCAAACATTTCTGGTGTATGAAAAACATGTTTTTCAATGGCAAAAATCAATGAATATTGTAAATGCACAAACAGTAATATCTCCACATTGCAAGGTGCAATTCGGAAATTTTTTGCTTTTTCCTGCTAATCCTAGCATGATAAAGAAGATTCAAAGAGAGTGAGATGCCAGCTCCTTTCATTCAGTCAGTAGCTTCAAACATTTCTGGTATATGAATAACATGATGTTTTTCAATGGCAAAAATCAATGAATATTGTAAATGCACTAACAGTAATATCTCCACATTGCAAGGTGCAATTCTGAATTTTTTTGCTTTTTCCTGCTAATCCTAGCATGATAAAGAAGATTCAAAGAGTGAGATGCCAGCTCCTTTCATTCAGTCAGTAGCTTCAAACATTTCTGGACGTTTTTCAATGGCAAAAATCAATGAATATTGTAAATGCACAAACAGTAATATCTCCACATTGCAGGGTGCAATTCTGAAATTTTTTGCTTTTTCCTGCTAATCCTAGCATGATAAAGAAGATTCAAAGAGAGTGAGATGCCAGCTCCTTTCATTCAGTCAGTAGATTCAAACATTTCTGGTATATGAATAACATGATGTTTTTCAATGGCAAAAATCAATGAATATTGTAAATGCACAAACAGTAATATCTCCACATTGCAAGGTGCAATTCTGAAATTTTTTGCTTTTTCCTGCTAATCCTAGCATGATAAAGAAGATTCAAAGAGAGTGAGATGCCAGCTCCTTTCATTCAGTCAGTAGCTTCAAACATTTCTGGACGTTTTTCAATGGCAAAAATCAATGAATATTGTAAATGCACAAACAGTAATAACTCCACATTGCAAGGTGCAATTCTGAAATTTTTTGCTTTTTCCTGCTAATCCTAGCATGATAAAGAAGATTCAAAGAGAGTGAGATGCCAGCTCCTTTCATTCAGTCAGTAGCTTCAAACATTTCTGGACGTTTTTCAATTGCAAAAATCAATGAATATTGTAAATGCACAAACAGTAATATCTCCACATTGCAAGGTGCAATTCTGAAATTTTTTGCTTTTTCCTGCTAATCCTAGCATGATAAAGAAGATTCAAAGAGAGTGAGATGCCAGCTCCTTTCATTCAGTCAGTAGCTTCAAACATTTCTGGACGTTTTTCAATGGCAAAAATCAATGAATATTGTAAATGCACAAACAGTAATATCTCCACATTGCAAGGTGCAATTCTGAAATTTTTTACTTTTTCCTGCTAATCCTAGCATGATAAAGAAGATTCAAAGAGAGTGAGATGCCAGCTCCTTTCATTCAGTCAGTAGCTTCAAACATTTCTGGTATATGAATAACATGATGTTTTTCAATGGCAAAAATCAATGAATATTGTAAATGCACAAACAGTAATATCTCCACATTGCAAGGTGCAATTCTGAAATTTTTTGCTTTTTCCTGCTAATCCTAGCATGATAAAGAAGATTCAAAGAGAGTGAGATGCCAGCTCCTTTCATTCAGTCAGTAGCTTCAAACATTTCTGGACGTTTTTCAATGGCAAAAATCAATGAATATTGTAAATGCACAAACAGTAATAACTCCACATTGCAAGGTGCAATTCTGAAATTTTTTGCTTTTTCCTGCTAATCCTAGCATGATAAAGAAGATTCAAAGAGAGTGAGATGCCAGCTCCTTTCATTCAGTCAGTAGCTTCAAACATTTCTGGACGTTTTTCAATGGCAAAAATCAATGAATATTGTAAATGCACAAACAGTAATATCTCCACATTGCAAGGTGCAATTCTGAAATTTTTTGCTTTTTCCTGTTAATCCTAGCATGATAAAGAAGATTCAAAGAGAGTGAGATGCCAGTTCCTTTCATTCAGTCAGTAGCTTCAAACATTTCTGGTATATGAAAAACATGTTTTTCAATGGCAAAAATCAATGAATATTGTAAATGCACAAACAGTAATATCTCCACATTGCAAGGTGCAATTCTGAAATTTTTTGCTTTTTCCTGCTAATCCTAGCATGATAAAGAAGATTCAAAGAGAGTGAGATGCCAGCTCCTTTCATTCAGTCAGTAGCTTCAAACATTTCTGGTGTATGAAAAACATGTTTTTCAATGGCAAAAATCAATGAATATTGTAAATGCACAAACAGTAATATCTCCACATTGCAAGGTGCAATTCGGAAATTTTTTGCTTTTTCCTGCTA
>NW_027366775.1:0-66229 GCF_046119375.1 Phyllobates terribilis | reverse complement strand
CCTAATGCAACGGTTTTGGCTGCATTGGCCACTCTATGTTCACATATAAGTATATTATGTGCACATATAAGATAGTAATGTGCACATATAACTTTTGTTTCATTTCACAAGTTAAGATATGTTTTCACCTGATCCTAATCCCAATAAACATATTTATCTCATTGTACTTTTTTATTTTGATTTTGCAATATCTAGATTATATATAATCAAGTCAAATAAAGAGGTTGGATGATTTGTTATAAGTTGTCCGTGTTAGAAGAAGGCTGGATGAAGATGATTTTTAGAAAACAAGTAAAAATAACATATAAAAATACATAATAATTAAGTACTCCTATTTAGGGTCGCAACTAGCTTAACCTGTGCTACGTACATGGTTTACGTAATATTTTTATATTTCAAATTAATGATCAGCAGATTTATTATAGCTATTATATAAACAATCCTCTAGAAAAAGATACATACATAGGTAATATCAGTTTGTCAATGTCGATGTTTTGCACAAATTTTTGTTTATTCGTGTGATTTTATTTATATTTATATAATTTTTAACCTATATCTTAAAGATACATAATAAGTTTACTTATTTAAGAAACTATACCTTAAAAAGAAGCTACAAATTTATCACAAAAATATTAAAACCTAAAAATATATAGTTATTTCTAAACAAACTTTTTCATTACTAGACTCTTAATATACATCCTAGGAACATTAGTTAAAAATACCATATCTATATATGATTATTTATTTTTCGGTACAAAGAAATAAAAATGAAAGCAACTCTCATGATTTGGAAGGAAGAAGGGACATTGATGGGTTGAGTTGCTTTGAATTGATGGGTGAAGTAACTCAGGCATGCGTAATATTAAACATGAAATTGAAGAGAGCAAAGTAGACAAAGAGGCTTGCCGCAACACACAATGATGTAGATGTAGAGAGCAAAGTGGGGAAATGAATGATAGTGAGGATGAAAAGGTAAGTAGGAGATTGAGTTGAAGGTATTTAATGCTTAAAAAAATCCAACTTTACAAGTATTAGTGATTAATAATAATATATCATGTCAAGTCGCAATATCAATGAATATCTTTCTTATAAATAACAAATCGAAAAGTTATGTTGGGTGTCTAATTGTGACTTTCATTATGTGTATTTTTATTTTAATTGTTTCTGTATTTCCCTTTATTGGATACCCATATAATCAAATATAAAAATAATTTTGAATGTTTAGTAATGCATGTTTTCTACTTGTATGGAATAGTAGACTTTGTTTCAAGCATAAAAAGCAAGAAATGGTATTAGGGGAAATAATACATAATATTTTTGCACAAATTAGGATATACAATTAGAAAAATAATCAAGGCTATATATAATAGGACATATGAAACGTGCAATATTTTTATGAAGGAATGTGTCTAATATTGAAATTGTTATATCTTCTGAAATTGCATAATACTAAATTTAATATTATATAATATTATCTCCTAATTAACTTGATTCTATTGTATGGTAAGTTGAAGTGTGTATAAATACTACAGGATGAAAATTGTATTTTTAAGGAAGGGGATTAAGTTTTATATTGCTTTTTGTATTGTTTCAGAGTTTATATGGAAATATGTGTGATGTGTATTTATTATAAAGTATTATGAATAATTATGAAGGATTTAAATCTAGTATGAAAGATGCATGCTAGATGCGTCATATATAGTATTTGTATCAGTAATTTGACAGATTAATATTCATTGAAATATATTATTTCCATATTAATATTTTTCCTTTTCTTAAAAAAGAGAGTGAACTGTATGAATTATAATATGTTGACACATGTTAGAAAAAATGTTAGACCTAATATGAGATCAACATATGTCTATATGTTATGTAGTCCTACCAAATTAGCAGTTTATCATTTTCAATTAGTATTATACAGATAGATTAAAGAAAGATTTGTACTTTTATTATAAATTCTTAAACTGATCCAAGACTTGTCTAAATTATTGATTATGTTTTTTTTGTACAAAGAATAGGGTCATTTATTAGAATAAATGAAAGAATTACATATTGATCATCCTAGAGTCTTTTGAAAGGATCTCAGATAATGATGAAGGAATAGAATGGAAAGTAGTATATGATTCAGAAAGAGAATGACTAAATTTAGCCAATCCATCAGCTAAATAATTACTAGTCCGGTGGCAGAGGTGGATACGACACTTCCAGTTGGGCAGATCAAGTAAGTTCCAGCTGCGTTGAATGATTCCAAAGTGGCGATGAGCAGGGAGAACACGAGAGGACAGCAGGCGGACTGCTTCTGAACAATCAGATTCGAGAATAAGTTGATCAATACCCATAGTTGCAGCCAAAAGCAGACCCTTATAGCACGCCATGAGTTCACTATACAAATCCGTTTCGCCTTGCATTCTGAAGCAGAAAGCGCGTCTGAACAAACCATTGGTGTCTCTGATAACGCCTCCTCCACCAACAACTCATGGATTGCCTCTAGAAGAACCATCGGCATTGAGTTTAAGCCAATTTCTCGGGGGTGGATCCTAATGTGCAGGCGGAATACTCGGATTCAAGCAAGGTCTCGACATTAGGATTTTAGCATCAGCCAAAGCTCTTATCTGTTTAATGACGCTGCAAGTTAAGGAACTTGTGGAGTCAGAATTGTTGAAGCTAAGTTCGTTCCTGGTTTTCCATGAATACCAAATCATGACAGCAAATACACTGGCCCAATTTGGCAAAAACGATAGATTGAGTTTGATCCACTCGATAGGAGAAACGACAGAGAAGAAGTTTTAGGGGAGAGAATTGCCTGCAAGAGCAAGCCACGCAAGCCTGATCTTCGAACAGTCCCGAAGAGCATGGAGAATGGTTTCAGATTCAGCACATCTCGGATAAGAATCATCATCTGTCACGTGTCTTCTAACCCGTCTTTCATTAGTGAGAATTCCCTCATGGGCCAATAGATAGAGGAATTGACGCGGTCTCTGTTGAGCTTCAACCTTCCAAATCGATCGCCAGAAGCTAGCAGGAGCAATCGGAGTTACATCGGGCCGTAGAGTCTTCATAACAGTTGCCATAGAAAATAATTAGGAAGGGGTTAGTCGGTACAAAGTTTTATCAGATAAGGAAGAATCAGGGGTTGGGGAGAGCATAATCAGAGAGCAGACATCTGGAGGAAGAACAACAATCACTGCATTAAGATTCCACTCTCCATAAACCCAAATATCCGCCACGGTAGCGCCATGTAAGCTCTCCGAAATTGGTCCAGTAGTCAAGTCACCTAAGGGTTTGTCACCCAACCAAGTGTGATCCCAGAAAAACGTTGAAGTTCCATCCCCAATCCTTTGGAAAGAGTCTGAGCTCCATGGGTGAGTCTCTTCCAGGTTCGCGATGAATTTCTAGCTCTCTCAAAGATATCCGAATCAGCCCTCCCATTGCAATATTTCCCACTGATAACTCTTGACCATAGAGACGTAGGTTCTGTAAGGACTATCCATCCAAGTCTAGCCAGCATAACTGAGTTCTGAATTCTCATTGGCCAAATGCCAAGTCCTCCTTCCATCTTCGGTTTAGTTATCGTGTCCCAGGCGAGAAGATGAGGTATGCATTGCTCGTTAGTTGAGCCCCAAATAAAGCTCCGAATTGTCTTATCAATTGAATCACAAGGCCCCGGGGAAGATATTGAGTTTGCATCGATTATATATGGATACTCAAAAGAACCGCATTAGCCAAAGTCACTCGACCAACAAGAGATAGGGATACTCAAAAGAACCGCATTAGCCATATTCTTTTTCATTCTACCCACGACAGTAGAGACACCGAGGTAATCACCAAATTCCGGTGCTTCAGGCATGTTCAAATCCGAGACGATCGTCTCTCTGAGGTCATCAGATACCGACTTAGAAAAGAGTATGCTGCATTTATCGTCGTTCACCTTCCGCCAAAGACTCTACAGAAATCATCCAGACACTCACGGATCACCGAGGCCTGATTCGGAGTAGCTTGAGTGAAAAGCACTAGATCATCGACAAAGAACATGCGAGATAGAAACACCTCCGAATAAACACGACTGCCATATGCCCTCATCAACAACGAGTTGGATGATTTGCGACAATCTCTCCATACAAAGCACAAATAAGTATGGAGATAACAGATCGCCCTGCCTAATTCCTCGCGAAGGCATGAAATTCTCTGTTCTTTCACCATTCCAAAGTACACTCAAAGCACCATTCGTCTAGCAAAGCATACTGGACTTAATAAGCTTTTCCGGCAAACTCACATCCAGCAAATCTGACTCGAAAAATTCCCAGCGAACTCTATCGTCGTAAGCTTTAGCAAGATCCACTTTGACAAGCATCCACTTTGATCATGTTTTAACCGTATGTTCTGCATGTCCGCACCTAAACATATCTGTTCTACGTGACTTCGTGCTTCATATAGGATAAATGTATAAGTTGGCCGGCAGGCCACTACCATGGTAGTTACAAATCAAACTTGCAATGCGAATAATAAATTTTAGATTAATGGGTTGTTTGGACTGCCTTGCAAAAGTCATTAAGAAACATCAAGTACTATCTTTTTGGGTGCGATTCGGACCAACCCAATTTTAACATAAAGTGATTCAAAATCTTGAGATCTAAGATATTTACTTTGAATCGCTTTATGAAATCTTAAGCTTAGAGGGTGATACTTTGTCAAAACTTAAATAATAAAATCTAAGATAAATCACCCACGCCAACACCAACACTCAAAAATTCTTTAATTAAGAGTTTTAGTTGTACAATCGAATAGCTTTCGGATAGGACCCGAATTAAGGGAAACCATTTCTTTTCAGCATAGAATAATGTTTAAGCACATGCAACTTTTATAAAGTGAGAATATTTAGTAACAATTTATCTAAGATTAAAATCACTTAAATTTTTTATTGATCTCTCGAGTACAAGTAAGGATGAACAAACACTTCTAGTCTAGACACATCAAGTCTACCTTATCCTGAGTAACGAATGTGTTAAGACCAACTGATATACACGTTTATGATGTGTCTATAAGCAAAGTTTTAGCGGTATATTAGTGTTGTTATAAGTTTCTTTGGGGCATATTTGGAACATTCAAGAGAGACCTATAAAGTGTGCTATTATGGAGATTTAGGAGGCTTTGAAGATTGTTAAGAAAGGAAGAGAAGATCAAGACCAAAGACAAAGCCAAAGACGAGGTTCCAATGAAAAAAACAAGGTGAGTTCCAGACCACTATGCTGAGTTCAAATCGTTGGTTCTCTCAGTAGTAAGTTCGTCCCATAGTTGTTTGATTGTGCCGTAGAAGGCTGCAACAGACTGGCCGTTTTGACGGCTGCGAGCAATATCGGTATGGATTTGAAGGATGCGAGGGTCGTTTCCAACCGAAAAACGGTCTTTGAGATCAGCCCATAATTCACTAACGTCAGTCATGGAGATGGAAGAGCGGAGAGTAGGATCAATTGATCGAAAGATCCAACCTTTGAGCATGGAATTGACAGCACGCCAATCGTCGAGTTTCTCGAGATCAGTAGGCCGTTTGTAACGACCTTCGAGAAAACCCATCTTCCTGCGAGCGATGAACGCATTCTCCATTGCATCAACCCATTCTCTGTAATTTTCGCCTTTGAGGGTGACATTGGAAATGTCGAGACCGGTGTGGTCCGAAGGGTGAAGGTAAAAAGGTGAATCAACGTCATTGATAGGACGTCGCTTTTTGGTGGGGAGGTCGGTGTGCTCGTTGTTGGGCATGATTGCCAAAGAGCAGCATCGAAAAGAAAAAAAAAGGTTTGAATAACCTTCTCCGATACCATGTGAGAATAAGGGTTTGAGGATGAATGAATGATACGATGATTGTATTAGGCCATCAAAGGGAAATATATATAGCTAATTACAAGAGAATCTCTGCTAGGAAGATATGCTAACCATAAACGAAGATGCATGATATTTACTTGCCTAACTTAATCTATATAATATCTCCGATATGCTAGGAAAATATGCTAACCATAAACGAAGATACATGATATTTACTTGTCTAAATTAATTCTATTATAATATCTCCAATAGAAATGGTGATGTTGGTGATGCAAACCTTAGATAAACACAAATGAGAATATCACCATGTTGAGTCAAATATTGTCTCAAGAGACAGATGCAACTAAAGATATGATTCAAAGTCTAGTTTAACAGATGTGTGAGATGTTTGAATCCATGAGGGACATGAGTCCAAAATTAGATTCCAGGGCTAAGACGTCCTCGAGCATCGAGACTGAAAGTTGCATAGCTTGATTTGCTAAAGTTGAGGCAGAAGAAGTCGCTGAATTGCTGAAAATCCAGACCAACAGTGCTTCCTTGAAGGCGGTGATTGCGAGTGAATCTTTAATGCATTTGTAGGGGAATTAAATATAATTAGTGACCGCTGCACTTCTACCGGCGACAACCGTGATGGAGATCTGAAAGATATATTTTCTTCCAAAAACAAGATCGGCGACCGCCAAACTAGCACCGAAAAACATCGAATTGTGCCTCTTGCACTCATAAGTGAAAATAGGAAAAAAAACAGCGATCGCCACCCTTGGGTAGCAACTGCCAAACTGGTAGTATCGGAATTGAGCTCTTAAAGATTAATTCCGGCGATCACCACCACATAGACAATGACTGTCGTTCTTTCGAAACTGATTCCGAGAATGAGAAAAGGAAAGGAGCATTCTTGGATTGATCTATACAATCCCATCCCTCCCAATGTAATAAGAGGAATACCAAAGAAGGTTTGGATAGTGTGAGTCCCGAAAGATCCGGGAGAGTAAGAGATGATGAGAAAGCACGACAACTACCACAATGTAAACCAAGGCACTTATCGGGAGACAACTAAGGTTGATCAATTTCTTTCATTAGATTAGGTTAGATTATTTGCAAAATAGTATGTGTCATTTACTAAATCTGTCTACGTTCATATCTGCTCGGTAATTCTTCCTATCCTTTAAAAATTCTTTTTAAAAACAAAGTGGAGTAAGGTTTTGTGAGGAAAAGAATTGGGGCGTTTTCAAAAGAATAGTGAAACTAAATTGAGTGTTGAAAAGAATAGAGAGAAGAAAGAGCCGTTTGTGATCCCAATAGAATCGAGAGGGAGAAAGCAGAAAAGATAAAACTGCTAGAGAGAAGAAAGAAAGGGGAAAGATCCCTAGAAGCAAAAACTGAGTGAGAGAGTGGTGAGCATGAGAATTTGTGGGAAAATATCACCGCTAACCACGAGGAATACCGAGCAGTTACATTCGACGCCCATATCCTATTTTGGGACGTATGGTTTAAAAATTGTACATCCGGAGATCGCTGCATAGGCACCAACGATCATTGGTCTGCTTGTCCGAGACAAGTTTTATCACCATTAGCCACCTTTGTACTTGCATACGCTTGATTGAGTCGGATTTCCATCATTTACGACATTAAACTGTGAGTACTAGGACCCGTTCTACACAAAACATTAGGAACACATGAGTTTTCGAAGACGGCTGCAACAAAGGAATGACTTCTAAGTTGCATTCATCGTGATTTTCACGGCATCTATTCCGTACCATTTCTCCTTCCCTTATAATTTATCCATTACATTGAGGACAATTTTAATTTAAGCGTGGGGGAGTGGTTTATGTATTCTACCTATCATTATACGTTTGAAAACACTTAAAAAAGCAAGATATATGTCAAAAAGAGCAAAAATGAAATCTTAAGATTAGTTGAAAATCCTTCGGGATGACTCATACAATAAGAAGATAACCTGGCAAATATTAGGTCTCAAAATATATGATTTAGAATGATAGCGAAGTGGTGAGTACATTTAATGAGAGTTTTAGGTGGAAAACAAAAAGGGCGCCTAATTAAGAATTGGAGAGTGAAAGAATTGAGTGTTTCTAAAAATATTCAATTTTTACCTACACTCGGGACATAAGTGTTGAGTTGTTATTTGATCATATTAGGCATATCTATTGTATTAGGCTGGTTTGGATTGGGGAGAAGAGCGTTATTGTTGTTATTAGTTTGTTGAGCTTTGTTGCACTAGAGTTTTTACATGATTTGCATTTGAGGATGAGTAGTAGTATGATTTCACTCAAGACAAGAAGAGTATCAAGTGTGAGGGAGTTTGATATACACATTTATGACGTGTCTATAGGCAAGGGTTTAGCGGTATTTTAGTGCCGTTATGAGTTATTGTGGAGCACATTGAAGAATTCAAGGGAGACCTATCAAGTGTGCTATCATGAAGATTTGGAAGGCTTTTAAGACTAAGAAGAAAGGAAGAGAAGATCAAAATCGAAGAAAAGACGAAGTTGTGAAGGAAGAAGACAAGAAGGCGAGTTCCACAACACTGTGTCAAGTTTAAATGGTTCGTTCTCTTAGATTTAATGCTCAAATGGGGTGAGTTTAAGATGAGGAGTTAGATCTTGAAGTCTATTTTATTCTCTCAATAGATGAGCATAATCAGAGTTAAGGATAAAAAATTATGGTGTTTTTTATACAAGGTCACATATGTTAAAACTTTTTATTGGCGATCACTACATAATTATCGGCAATCACCACATGTGACGATAATTTACCAGAAATATTCCGAAGTTTAGTATTAGTTTATAAGTGTTTTGTTATTTTTAATTGGTTTCGTATTAGTTTGTTATTAATCATTAAACTAGGTATTTAGGTTAGTTTAGAGGGAAGAAACACATTGTCCATTGACATATCCATTCACAGTTCGTTTATTCCTCCTCTCTTCCCTTCCATAACCTAGTTGAACATTTAAGATTCTAGTTTAATAAATTTGTGTGTTTTACTATTCCTTACCTCTGGTTATTGTGTTATATCTTCTCTTGTGCTTAATTGAATTAGGATTTAGTTGCTAGGATTTCTAGTTTGGCCAACTAGTCATTGTATCTATTTGATCCATTGCAAGTTAGATTGTTACTGGTTTACCATATCTATTCCTTAAAGAATATACTTTGCACTAGTGTTTGGTTGTGCTAGTCTATCTTAAAGAGAATTGATTAGGGGACTAGCTAAGTATCTAGTTGTGCTCGTCAATTGTAAAGACAATTGATTTGTGGACTAGCTTAGTATTTGGTTATGATATGCTACTTCATAACCTACTATATTCATACTCTTAATGCCTATATTAGTTTGAACTATTGATGGATCCTGATATGATCCAATCACGATGGTATAATTCATAAGATTTAGTACACATTTGGAGGAGTTATCAGCTATATTAGATGAATTGTGATTACCCGACCCAGGAATGATAAGATCAAGTATTCAAGGATTTTTAGACGCATTTAGAGGAGTTTTAGAGAGAAGTTGCTGACGAATCTACAAAATGGAGGATTTTTGCACGCTTCAAGTAGAAGTGTGGCCAGAAGTGAAGTATCGACAAAGTTATGGCCCCGACCCACACCTTTTCTACCGTGCCCCGTGTACTTGGTCCAAGCCAGATTTGACCTTTTCCCACATGATGGATCATTCTGTTATAAAGGATGAGAAGAATCTCACCTGCCTCAACGGTCGTGGCCTGCACCTTATCCGCCTCTCCCCGCGCCTCCATCAGATCACAGAATCTACGATTCACCTTCAGAGACATATCTACTTGGTTTATTAATTAGCGTTAGTTTGTTAGGATTAGTTCTGTATTCTTCTTTTTTTTTTATTATAGTACTTGTTAGAATTAGATTAAGTTGATCTACTTTATAAGGAGCAACTGTCCGTACGATCCAGGGTTGTTTGCTATTTTATTATTCCGTTCATATTTTCAGAGCATAGCATGAAGAGCTATGCTCCAAACATTATTTTCCTTTTCTATGAAATCTATATGGAAGTTTTAGTTCTGTAAGTGTTATTCTATTCATGTTGATTCGTACTATGTTGATGTGTTTGTTTATATAATTATCATCTTATTGCTTTGTATGACCGATTAGATTGAAAACCTAGACATTCATTATTACTAGCATACTATCACCTTAGAAAACCCTTTGCTTGTGTTTAGACTGGTTGTGAGCACAAGTTAAAATTATTACAATTTACTGAAACACATATTGGCTCGTCTTAATTGTTGAGATTTGTAGACACTGTTGTGTTGGCTTGTCTCAAGGATTAAGATTTGGAGACACTTATGTGTGGATCGTTATAATTATGCATATTTTTGGTATCAAAATGTTCTACATGGTTCTGGTTAGCGAATGTAGGATATAAATGTGTATTTAGGATAGGGAAATGTAAGAATTAATATGAATAAGTGATAAAGAGCACAATGATCTAAACTAAAATGGAAATATAAGTGGATTAGGAAAATGGAACAATGACCCCAAAAATATCACAAACAAATCAAACAATCCGAATATGAGTTATGCGAGGTCTAAACATTGTTACGTTTTCTCTGTGAGATCGACTCCTTAATTCCATTTACTATTGATTATAATAATTATTTTGACACTCGTGTGTGCCACGATAGGAACACGAGACCCATGTGTCAAAATTTGGTGTCATTGTTGGGGTAAAACTAGATAATACTTAGGTTTAGTCGGTGTGGGTATATCTTATGACTCGCACCACCAGATCTAGCAGCAATCCTTTGTTTCAACCATGTGCAGAAATTGAATAGAAGCTAAGAAAAGACAATTTTCTAAACTTGATTGCCGACCCCCTAGCACTAGAAGCAACAATAATTGCAGCAATATAGCAAAAAACGCAGCAGATGTCGCACGCATGGTGAAGATGAAGATGAGTAAACTGTCTGATAAACGCTTTGCTCCACAACCGGCCACAATTGTCATGCCAGCATTGATAGAAGGTACAAACTTTGAGCTAAAACCTAGGTTAATTCATCTATTGGCCAAGCTTCATGGATTGAGTGGCAAAGATCCTACCAAGCATCTACGCCAATTCCACTCTATATGCTCAATCATGAAGCTGAGAGGAGTCACAAATGGCCAAATCATGATGAGAGCCTTTCCTTTCTCACTAAAGTATAGCCCTAGCCAGTAGTATAACTACCTTCCCACTAGTTCTATAAGGTCCTGGACAAATATGCAGTAGGCATTCCTAGACAAGTACTTCCCGGTTAAGAAAGTCAACAATATCAGGACAGAGATTAATTCTATACAATAAGAGAAGGATTAAACACTCTATGAGTATAGAGAACGATTCAATAGATTGATCACCGACTGCCCTCATCATTAATTGGAGCAAAGAGAATTGATTAGAAGTCTCTGTTATGGTCTTCTAGACCTGGTGAGAATCCTATTCTATGCAACATATGGCGGTAGTTTCCTTGACAAGACACTTGAGCAAGCAACAGAAGTATTCAACAAGATGTCTGAAGGAACAAGACAATTAGGATTGTCTTCACCAACACGAGTAGTACATGCTGTAAAGTCCTCCAATCTATCTATAAAGATCTCCGAGATAAAGAAGATGGTGAAGATACTACTAAAAGACACACTGTAGCAGCTGAAGCTGTGTGGAATTTGAGGCGATCCATTACATCGCACAAATATATGCCAAAAGATACAAGAGGTGAACTCCAAGATAAACAAACTTGGTACTTATGACCCTCCTCTCCCAAGAGCCTTTCCCTATAGTAGTTATGATCCACCATGTTTGAAAAATTAGAATCAAAAGTATGGGAACAATGAGCAATACCAACAACAAATAATGTTTGAGTCAAGGCCACCACATCAAGATAGATGACCTAGCATAGAAGATCTTCTACATTCCTTGGCCACAAATATAGGAAATGTCTATGAAACAGCTAGGCAGGTCAAGCAGATCCAAACATAAATTGGTTAGCTGACATAGGTTGTAGAAAAGATTGTGATAAGAGATTATGGATGTCTTCCTTCGAACAAAGAGATAAATCCCAAACGTCAATGTCGTGCTTGAAAATGCATATTTACAAGAATCCATGGCCAAAGAAATCATCTCCAACGAATTTCCCAAGGGAACACTCAAAGTGTGTATCCACGGCCCGTGCTAAAGCTTCCGAGTTATTCTCTGAGATCCTTCATATGAACGTGAAATCTGAAGAAGGATCACCAGAGGACTCTCCACACCCC
Organism: Phyllobates terribilis; assembly: GCF_046119375.1. Taxonomy (NCBI): domain Eukaryota; kingdom Metazoa; phylum Chordata; class Amphibia; order Anura; family Dendrobatidae; genus Phyllobates; species Phyllobates terribilis. Next base: position 54,137 of record NW_027366775.1, on the reverse strand, counting down.
GCACCATAAATCTGCATCCCGCAGTCATCTCTGTGGCAGAAAGAATATGATCCTAGGTTATGTTTCCGACGCAACCCTCACCCATAAAGTCGTGACACACAGAAGGAAACATGATGGAAAAAGAAGAAATCGAGCCTCCGCAGCCGACGCAAACCGCGCCGTTATTACCATGCTAATGTACACGTCTACGACAGGTATAAGAGCATGTAGTTAGCACATATTCACTGCTGCTTTGAACTGTAGTATATTGTATTTGGTGCGTATTGCTTTGCGACCATATATGCTTATTTATGCTACTTCTTGGAGGTAAGATGAGAAGAGAAGATGAGAGATTCGCATTTTGAAGATCTAGATGAAGCTGAAGGAGCTGGAGGAGTATAGATGATCTTTCGGCGGCAACCACCGACCTATCCACTGACTGGCGCCCGCTGATGGATTACGAAGTTTTCCCGGAGACATACCGGCGTCCTCCGATATGCTTATTTGGCAAACGAGATTTTTCTTATTTTTGTTGTCTTTCCAGATTATTGTTGTTGAGATACTATTAGTGTAGATTCGTTTTCGGTGATTTTTACCTTAGGAAGATAGAATCTAGGGTTAAAATAAATCTATTTAAAGTGGCTTTTATTTTAATCATAGAATCAATCGAATTATCTTTTGTTCTACTCTACGAACTTGTTCATCGTTTGAGTTTGGAGACTTTTTGCTAGATCTCTACAAGTTTAATCAAGAATATCCAGTTTGTCCTTCGGTATGAGTAACTAAACTCTTACTTCTTAGTAAAGTTAAAAAAGGTATTCAATTGGTTACTGTTGTGAGATTTTCTAGATTATTGTTATGCAGAAATTGTATGGTTTTCTCTTGAATGAAATTGTTAATTGAGTTATTGACTGGCTTCTAGATTGGTTATGTTTTTCTAGAAATGAAAGAGCTTATCAACATGATTAAGGGTTTGTTAGAAGATACTGCAACTCTAGAGTCACAAATCAATGAATATGAAGAGGAAGTCAAAGATCTACGTAGTGAGTGTCTGGATCTGTCTACTAGGTTAGCTAACAAGGAAAAGCCTTAGTAAAGTCTAGGGAACTGAGCCTAATGACTAAGACCTACGAGGGGTGCAATGGTAAGCAACCTCAAGGGGGACTATCTAAGGACTTGTAATCAAAGGTAGAAAGCGACTTAGGAATCATTCTTAATAAACTCACGTATCTAACTGAATCTATTAATAAGAACATGGTTAATCAAACTGTATTTGTTAGATCTAAAACTCGACTAGGATATGAATTGGATGGGGATTCCACTAAGGGATTTAGTTCCAATGAGAAGCTTACTAGAGAATTAATTGAAAAAGCTGAGACCTTAGATAAAGCCCTTCAAACTTGTAGAAGCAAATATAACTTTCTAGAAAAAAATGTAAAGGCACTTGAACAACAATGAAGGGACACTAATTGCTGCTTCCAAGGGAAATGCTCATAAGATGAATGTGATCCAAGCCCAAGGGAACTCAGTAAACACCTTAGATCCTAAGCTTAAGGATTAAGACCCTTCAGACCTGGAAAGGGCAAGTACGACTATGTCAAATATAATGAATGGTGTAGTTTCTGTGGTAATAATGACTATACTATACATAGCTGCAAGAAGAAGTATGCTCTAAGTAACAAGCCATACAAGTCACCCACTCACAATACACATGAAGTGCTTGATTTGAATGACCCTTCTTATTTTGAGCATGTTCCTTCAACCAAAGGCCAAAAGTGAGTCAATAATCATTCTCCTAATGTGAACAAGAAAGCTAATCCACCCAGAAAAGTTGAGCTTCGATGTGTTCTAAATTTTTGATTGTTTATTGTAGGTAAAATTGAGCAGTGAGAACAAATGGTACATCGATAGTGGTTGCTCATGTCACATGACAGGAGACAAGGAAAGATTACAAAGATTTCAGAACTATGATGGTGGAAGCGTATCATTTGGTGACAAAAGATCTAGAAAGATTACATGACATGGAAAGGTGCTTCTGAATGATAAAATAAAGATTCAATGGTGAACTTTGTGTAGAGACTTCGCTATAATCTATTGAGTGTCACTCGGCTTTGCGATGAGGGACCAAATGAAGTCACTTTTAATAACTCAAAGTGCTTTGTGAGGAACGCTGCAAATGAAATTATCTTAAACGGAAAGCGATTCAATAACACTTCCATATTTGACCCCAGTTACATCCCTAAGAGTCAACTTTTCCTGGCTACTATAGAAGATCAAACCGCTTTGTGGCATCAAAGACTTGGGCACCTCAATCTACATCCCCTACACAAGGTTCATGCGAAAGATAGTCCATGGTTTACCTCATATCAAGATATAGAATATGAAACATTGTGCTAATTGTGTCAAGGGAAAAACAAGTCAGAAGATCGTTCAAGCCAAAGTCAGACATCATAACCAAGAAGCCTCTGTGGACCTATGCGTGTTCAAAGCCCTGGTGGAGCACGTTACATATTTTTGATTGTTGATGACTTCTCAGGTTCACATGGACACTCTTTTTTTGCTCTAAAGATCAAGTCTTCACTCACTTCACTGAGCTCGTCACTTTGCTTGAGAAATCCCTATCACTACAAGTCTGCTCCATTCGTTCCGACCATGGGACTGAGTTTGAGAACAGCGAGATGCTTAGCTACTGCATTGAAAGAGGGACAACCCATAATTTCTTAGCCCTTACGACTCCACAACAAAATGAAGTTGGTGAAAGGATGAACATAACTTTAGTGGAGATTGCGAGAACAATGCTACTTGGAAGTGGAGTTTCTTCATCATTTTGAGCTGAAGCAGTGAACACAGCTTGCTACATCACCAATACGGCTCTTCTACGCCCTACACTTGCTAAAACCCCATATGAGCTGATCAAACGATATCCTCCCAGCATCTCATATTTCAAGGTCTTTGGATGCAAGTGCTTTGTGCTCATAACGGAAAGGATAACTTGGGAAAATTTGATGAAAGAAGCGATGAAGCCATGTTCCTTGGCTATGTTCCAACGAGTAAGGCATATAAGGTGTTTAATCAAAGAACTAGAACTTATGAGGAGAGCATACGCGTGGTGTTAGACGAAGGCACTTTCCATTCAACAACGTCTAGCACTGCATATCCATTCCCCGAAGTCGCCCTCTTAGAAGCGCCTTCAGAAAGACCTCAAGAACCTTCTTCTAGAGCCTTAAATCCACTCGCCCCTCCATTTATAGACTCATCTCCCATATCCTGTGACTCAGACAGTGAAAATGATGTGCCCTCTCACTCTAACATAGTTCCCATCACAACCCCTCCTACTAGAGGCTTCCAGCAACGAGGCGCTCATCCTCCAGGGAACATGATCACTCCCTTACACTCAGGAGTGCACACTCACTCAAGAGCTTCTATAGAGTTTCATATGGTTGGATATTTGATGTACTTAACTGCCTCTAGGCCTGATATTGTCTTTGCAGTAAGCCTATTGCGAGATTTCAATCCGATCCAAGGGAGTCGCATGTCACTATCATCAACCGAATCTTTCGTTATTAAAAAGGAACTGATGATTTATGTTTGTGGTACCCTAAGAACTGCAACTTTAACCTTCCTTGGATATACAATGCTGACTATGCAGGTTATTTAGTTGATCGAAAGAGCACTTTAGGTATGGATCAATTCTTAGGCCCTTGCCTTGTTTCTTGGGGATCTCGAAAGCAAAACTCAGTAGCCGTGTCCACCACCGAGGCGGAATACATAGCGGCTGCTTCATGCTGTGCTCAACTCCTATGGCTCAAGAAACAACTCAAGGACTTTGGTATTACTATGGACTCTCTCAAAATAAGATGTGACAACACAAGAACTATCAACATCTAAAGAACCTTGTGCACCACTCTCGAACTAAGCACATTGATGTTCGTCATCACTTCCTTTGAGACCATGTGGATAAGAAGAACATAGAGCTTACCCGTTGTAGAACTGAGGATCAAATAGCTGACATTTTCACCTAGGCCCTGAACAAGGAACCATTAATCAAACTAAGGCTACACTTGGTATTGACCCCCCTTCATTAAGCATCTCCCTTTAATTGTAAGCTCCTTCTTTCTTGACTCCTTAAACTTCATGATTCTTTTAAACTTGGGAATTTAGGTCTATTATGTGCGCGAACCTAGCCTGTACTCTTATGGGTATTTGTCTCTCTCATGTTCTGTGTGATGCTTACTGATAAACTCTTGTTAGGCCCTTCTAGGATTGTACTACTGCTTGCTAAAATTTGATACCTTTGCATGCTCTCTTTTTCAAGCCTTGATAAATAAACAGAATGATCGCTTCTTAACCATGTCATCAAGCCCCCAGATATGATTCTTGTTTATAAACTAGTCCCTTATCCTTGATCTTTATGTTCCGTTCCCTATGGCCATTAGTCCACACCTGGGAATATTCACTTAGATGACAAAGAGCCTTCCTAATTATGCTCAACACATGTTTATTTAAAGAGATATGCAGTCCCTTTGTGTCTTTGAATTAATTGAAGTGCTTAAGCTAGTAAATTTATCCCGATGAGAATGGGAACTGAGACACAACCCCTTAATAAGATGGGGACCAAGTTTTAAGAGTAAATATCAAGCACAATGTGAATGGAACTGAACTTACGGACCGAAAGAGTATGGGGACCGATAAAACAGAAAATGGTATGAAGCGCATTTTTTTGTGGAACTCAGTATAGGGACCAACAAAAACATAGGGGACCGAGCACTCTCAACGGTCGCCTACTTCCTAGGAAATAATTACGCCCCAGTTCCCCAACGGTAACTAACTTCACCGAGTTCCGAGGCGCCGAATCTGATCTGAAATGGACCGTTGCTTTTTTCCCGTTGCACCTACCATATTTAAGCCAATCCAGACCAGATCTGTACCCCCTCACCGCATTCGCACACATCTCTGTCATCTATCACTCTCTTTATCTCATCTCTCACTCCAAATCTCTAAATCTACTTCACAGAAAAAAATGGCCAACCAATTCACCTTACTCCCGAACAATGGGAACAGTACATGAAGTATCAAGCATTTCTCCAATCCCGCCTCACCATCTCCACAAATCCGCCACCACCTACACCCGCCACAACTCAAGCACCACATCCGGCGGTTGAAAACCAACAGACACAAACCACCACCACATCCATCCACACAAAACCTCGGAGAAAAAGACTTCACCACCACCAGTAGCTAAAGGGCCAACCTCATAGCGTCACACCACTCCCACTCCAATGGATGAGGATAAAGCCCAAACAACCCAGCCCATTCATCCCATTTCATCCACCACCCCGAACCCTCCTCATCGAAATCTAGTGAGAACACACCTACTATCTCAGATCATGACGAAAGCCATCCACCAACCCTCGTTCTAACAGCCCCTACTCTCACCCTCACAGCTCCCGGGTCCCCCAAAATCCGCACAACCCTCAAACGCCCTCTTGAAATCACCCCCTCCTCCACCACAGTTAAAAAGGCCAAAGGCCTCTCATCAAAATCCCTCATTTCAATGGAGGGCGTCTGAACAATCCGTCTCCTACCTCCACATGGCAACTTTGAGATGCACATGGTGATCGAGTGCATCATAATAGGACAAGGGTTTTGGAGAACCCTGGATCCGGCGGAGTTTGACATTGCCTCCACTGTTGCCACCTTAGAGCGCACCCGTTGGTGCAAGCTAGAAGAGGAGCCTTTCGCAATCGACCTCGACGAAGTGCAATTTTTTTACAGCGCCTTGGTTCCCATGCCTCTAGTCTCAGGCCAACCTTACTCATTCACGCAGATACCGTGGGAGGCGAGCCCAAGACCGTCAATGTCAAGCTCGTTTCCAAGGTGCTCGGCCTCCCAACCGACGAAGGTTATGCTTCACTGCCTTAGAAAAACTAGCCCTCCTGGAAGTCAGAGACGATCGAGCTGCATGTGGGCAAGGTGAGCCCTACAGAAATCAAGACCCACATGCTATCTTTCGGCCAAAAAAGTTCCTTCACTTCATCATTTTGCGAAACTTAGTTCCATGACAAGAGAAGCAAGACACAGTTATGATAGCCGGCGCTTGCCTCCTAAGAGCTATGATAGAGGAGAGTTTGATCGACACTCCAAGGTTGATCCTCTCCCACATGCTTACATTCAAGATGCACAAAATCATGCGCTTCCATATCCGTACGTCGTGAAGAAGATCATGATCGAGCTTGGCATCTACAATCCGGTGAAGGAGACATCGCTAGAGAGTATAGTGACACTGACTCGGCTGCGACAACTAGTCAAGAACGCTGGCATGGAGGCCCCTCAAGAGAAGCTCTAGCTCGGGTATGAACCCAAAGTAGCCCCAAATCATAACCCAAATCTCAGCCCCTCAAGAGCCCAGCCAAACCTCTCATACCAAAAAACCTTACCCCTTCCGAGATCCAAGTCAAGACACTAGAGGTCTTGCTTCAACTAAACAAGCACATGGCATGCCTTTGCAAGATGATCAACTGGCACCTTCACCACATCAAGGCTCTCATGGCCGGTCCTCTAAAAGAAGAATGTATAAGCGACTTTCAAGATGAATAGTGGCCTTGAATCAGTGCTCGTTGTCAGCATCTTAGGGCTCCTCAGAAATCCAAAAGCTACTTAAAAATCTGAATGTATGTTTGCTCTTATTACTTTTTTTTGTGTGCTTAATAATATATGAAGTATGCTTTTGATTAAATACCTTCTTGCTCTAGTTTGTCCTTAGAAGTGCCTTACTTGTTGTTTTCTTATGCATCACTTAATCATCCTCTAGAGAGCACACACGTTTTATAATTACTTTCCCTTGTCTAATATTGAGCATGTCTTTTTAAATGATGTCAAAAGGGAGAATAATACATGCATAAGAGATATTTGAATAAGGGGGAACCAGGCCTTGTGATAAGTTCAAAGGGCGATATATGCTAGTTGTTCACAGGTTAAGGAGGAATCAAAATAATTTCCTACTCAGTCCCTTTGGCTAATTTTTGTATATCTATGCCAGGATTCTATGTTTGTCATCATTAAAAAGGGGGAAATTTTTGGTTATAGGAACTAGCTTCTAGTATCTATAACTGATGATCTCTCAATTTTAATGATAACAAACATCTTTATATACCAATGTCTACCTTGATTGAGTTATTGCAGGATATCAATAGGCCTTAGAGCAAATTAGGTAATTGGAGTAAAAGAATTAACGAGCTTAACTTAGAAAGATGAAGCGAGTCAAGCGAGAAGCAAAGTGCTCAAAGCGCTTCCCATAATCAAGGGAACCGAGTACAAAGTTAGGGAACCGAGTAATGGAGTTAGGGAATTGAGTAATAGAAGTTCTGAACAATATAAGGGAGTGAAGCGCTGAAGGGAACCAAGTGAAAGGAAGGGAACGAAGCGCATAAAAGAGGAAAGTGATAGGCAACATTTAGTACAACGTAGAAAGTGGTCGTTAGCATCAAATATGAGAGATTTGGCATGATTATGAAGCATATTACCGTGATCCGGACCGAGTGAAGAGAAGGAGTTAAACACAAGGTTTATAAACGTTCAAGGAGAATATTGCCAACGGTACTAAGCCGGAGCCGTGCACACAGTGACACGACCACACAAAGCGGCAGAAGAATAGGTGCGACCGCGCCTTGGCGCGCGTGATCGTGCCACTGGACGCGGGCCAAAGTCAAGATCTCGTCCCAAGCGTGACCGCGCCAATACACGCGCGACCGCACCCGTGTCGGGCCAAGAAGCCTCTGAAACCCTAATTTCACTTAGTGCTTTATGTGGGCTTTGGGCTACTTTTAGATGGAGCTTTGGGATAGGATAATTAGGTTTAGCTCTTCTCATTAGGTTAACAAATATAGGAGCTTTTTCCTCCATTTAGGTACACATCATCACATTTCATAGTTTATTCATTTCATATTTACGTAGTTTTTGCAATGAGTCAGGAGTAGTCTCCTATATTTTGTTTGATTGGTGGAAGACAATGAGTTGATTAAATGTAAGACTTCTATCCTTTGGTTATAATAATATGTCCTAGATTTCTTTATCCTCTTGATTATAATTATTATTGAATTAAATTATCTATCTAGATTGATCACCTAGGTTGTTTAAGTCAATTTCATATAGCTAGGCATGTGATACGGGGATCGTCGTGAAGAGCTTTGATCTAGACACATAATGCTACCAAAAATACAAACAAAAGGGAGATCAAAGTGATCTACCAAAAACCAAACTCAAAGTGGATAGACTAGGGCTTTTTAGACCCAAATGAAAGAGAAGAGGTAAGGAGAATGGAAAACCAAAACTAACAAGTAAGAAACCCTTTAACTAGATGCACAAGAACCTCATACAATGAAGCAACAACCCTACCATGTTAGCTTGATGAAAGCTGCGAAATACCTACACCAAAACGATGAGCATCAGATGGGAGAAGCACCAAATCTAGGTAGAATTGACACACTCAATCACAACTGAGCAAACACATACCAATAACGCTCAATCAGTCTCAAAAGAATGTCAAATTGGAGGAGAAAGGGGTGAGACCTGTTTTGGAGAGAAACCATTTTTTCATTCGAACAAATCTGTCAAATTACATGCAAGGAAAAGCCTTATATACTCCCTAAAGGGCCTGCCCATCCATGTCCACAAAATGCAAATACTAAGGTCCTAAAGCAACCTCTACAAGATAAAACATATCTAAAATTAGCATAAACACATGGCTGATTTTCAAGCAACTAAGTCTTAGAAAACACACTAGATAATGCAAAGAAGTTCATAAAACACCAAGTACAATCCCAAAATAAACTCTACAAGATGATGCCTTCTAGGTGACTTCTTCATGACCCTGGAAACATAGGAGTAATGGTGGAGGTGTAAGAGGTGATACGGTGGTCCTTCTCCATCCTCCCTTTCTTGAAGAGGATTCGACCATGAATGCATGTGAGAATCGGGGCCGTCCTTGAACAACTTGATTAAGTGACTAATGAGCTCTCCTTTGGTAGCTAGGAGGGACGTGGGAGGTGGGCCTAGTAGGCTGCATTGTTCAAAGGAAAGGGCCGGCTTCCTTGAGCTATATGTAGGTGCGGTCTTCGGTGAGTTCTTTGCAGCCTCTTCTTCCTTTCCTTTAGCTCTTGCCAACTCCTTCTTTCTCCTCTTTTCACAAGCTTCGAAAACCTGCAAAGGGGTCATAAGACAGAGAGTGACAAGTCTACTGTCATGCCTAAATGAGTACCTATTAGTATAACCATCACAAGCTACTTTTAAGTCATATTGACATGTCCTACCTAATAGGATTTGACAAGCTTGCATAGGTACGATATCACATATGATAGTATCCTCATAATGTCCTAAAGTGATTGGTACCTTTACTTGCTTATTCACTTCCAATTCCCCACACTCATTCATCCAATATAATCTATTATGCCCTAGGATGTAAGAATGGGCGTAGTTCCAACTTAGAGACAAGATTGGTGCTTGCAATGTTTCAACAACTCCCTCCATCTATGATCACATCACACACCTTGTTCTTAACCAAACATCTAGTATGAAATAGGTTCTTTCTTTGGTTATCATCACATAAATCAGATTTAGCATGCAAGGTGCGGTTGCAAAACAAAGAATCTCCATCCATGTAAGATATCTCAAGTGATTCTCCTAATTCATTATCATGCTCCCTAATTTCAGATTCCAAGGGCTTTTCATCATCATTATCAGATTCCGAGTCAGATTGCTCTAGTTGATTGACTATCATTACTCTCTTCTTAGGACAATCTCGCATGTAGTGACCCTTACCCTTACATTTAAAGCATTCAATAGATCTAGACTTAATATTAGAAGAAGAGGGATTAGAGACATTCCCTTTTCGTCCTTAATAGGGTGCGTGGACTGCCTTAGGAGGGTAGGTAGAGCTAGTGGGATCCTTCGTTGACCCTCCTTTCTCGTATGAAGGGTGCCTTGGTGGTTCATGGGCATAGGAGGGGGATTAACGGGCATTGGTATGCCAAGCGTCGGAGGAAGGGTTCGACTTGTCACCTTGCTGGTTTCAGAGCTTGAACTTTGTCTCCACCTTGATGGCCAAGTGTAGGAGCTCCGTCACTCTGTTATAAGGATAGAAACTGACCTCATTAGACAAATAGGGATTAAGGATATGAAGATACCTTGCCATTGTCGATTCTTCATCCTCTACGATGCTTGATTTTGACATAGCCATTTGCATGGCATTGAATGTTTCCTACGCACTCATGGAACCTTTTTTGAGGTTCCCAAGCTTTTGATGAAGGTCTCGGGTGTGATGGGGAGCACAAAATGGGTCCTCATGAGAGCGTTCATTTGCTACCAAGAAACTACATCCGGGTCAAGTGCTCGCCTCTTATTATTCACCAAGTTGTTCCACCATGTCAAGGCATACCCATGGAACTCTAGGGCTGCCAATTTGACCTTCTTTTAAGCTCAAAAAAGTTGTGGCACGACCAGAGTCTCTCAATCTTCGTCTCCCAATCCATGTAGACATCCGGATCACACTTACCTTCGAATTGTGGAACTTGACCTTCACCTTCCCTATACCGTCTTGTTCTTGCTCTTGACCTCCTTGTTCACGTCCTTTCTCACTTCCTCTTCGCTGTGGTACTCCTCTCCATCCCTCATAATCCATTTCATTGCCTCGGTAATCCTGAAATTCATGAGCAAATGCACATCTATTGTTAGATTGATAAGGAGGAGGGGTGTACTCCCTTTGGGCATAGGCCGGGTTAGGGAGTGCGTACTCGGGTCTAGGGTACTTTCCATAGGCTTGAGGATGGGGAGGAAAGTTTATAGACCGGTGGAGGGATATGGTGTATGTACATGGGCTAATGAGGTGGTTACCCGGGTAGTGGAGGAATCGGTGGACCATTCATGGCAGCTTGGTAGGCGGTTGTGGATTTTCCTAATGGAGACCGACTAGCTGGGTTAGAGGAGCCTCCTATCTCAAAGATTGAGCCTAAATGGGTAGGCGGTGGAGGTAGGTCATGGTGAGTCTTAGAGGCCTCAGACATGGCATTCATCCGGTCTAGGTTGTCATTCATCTTCTTGAACATAGAGATTAACTCCGGGTGAATGGGTGATGGACTCCATTGCTCTCTTATGGGTGATCGAGACATGATCAAAACAAATCAAACTATGAACCAAGTTATTTTAGGCAATAATAACTCCTCACAAGTGTTTGCCAACCCAATATGTATGTCACTTCCTCTCTATTGATGTTGAAACAAGCTCGATTGATGGCTTGCGTTGGGAGTATCAATTGCTCCTGAATTATGGTGTTATCTCAGCCTGAAAGGAGTGTAAGGATCTGCAGTAACTCGGTTCTTAAATGTAAGACTCAACAAAACGAATAGAACAACAAAAGAAGCACACAAACAAGAGAAAAACAAACAAACACTCTAGGAAAATATTGCAAGTATGTAATGCAATTCACAAGCAACTTTTTAAGTCTAGAACTCAAGAAATAGCAGTACCTTAGGTGGAGCTGCAAATTGAGCCAATGGGATCGTTTTCATCAAGAGAAACCAGGTTGGTACTCGGAGGTGTGTTAGGTCGTGGCTAGGGTTTAGGGCTAGGCTAAGGCAGCTTTGGTTCAGAGTGTGAGTGCAGCACTTGTGTGACCCAAGTGTGAGGGTCTCTGAAACTAGGGTTAGGTGTGAGCGTCGCTAGGGCTATGGATGCACACGATCTAGGGTTTGCTTGCGAGGTGCGTTAAGGCAATGCGCGAGGCTGCGAAGGCAATGCGTAAGGCTATTGCGCGCTAGAGCAGGCTGATGTGCACGGCCGCAAAGACTTGTGGTGCGGGAGCACTGCACGCTAGGGTTTGCGTACGCGGAGCTTGGCAATCTTGCGAACCCACCCAACTGGGGATGGCAAGGCGTGTGCTTGTAGGGAGAGGCTAGGCTTGAGACACCGATGAACCTGGGCGGTGTTATTGTGAACCCGCGCACACAAGGCTAATTAGGGTTTATAGATGGGGCGCTCTGCATGATTAGGTTGGCTTCTTATGACGTACGACAATGGAGCTTTGGAACAGGCACGCTGCGAGGAGGTGAGGCACGACACTAGGGTTTTCCCGGGGCTACGCAAGCGTTACCTAGGGTTGGCCTGATGAAGTGAGCGGCACCTTAGGATTGCCCGAGTAAGGATGTGAGGCACTTAGGGTTTTCGGCAAGTGAGAGCAAGCGACACCTTAGGGTTTGGCTAGGCGCGCAATGGGCGACGGAGGTATGAACCTGCCCGATGATCTGGTTAACCTGTGCGCACACAATAGACTGAGAGGGAGCGCGCTCGAGCGTGAGTGACCGACGCCTAGGGTTAGGCAGAGCGATGATCCTTGACTTAGATCTAGATCCCCTAATTCAACCAACACTAAGGTAGACTTAATCCTAGGTAGACATGACATACAACATAAGAGACTAACTTGGACGTTACTTTTTTTTCTTTTTTTAACCGTCCACTTTTTCTTTTATTTGTCTCAATTAAAATAAATCTACCTTAAAAGAAAAATGAAGAAAATGAGAAATCTTCTACTATTAAAAATAAAAAAAGAACTACATGTGTGATTTGGAATGCAAACGCCTAAAACATAGGAGGCGGTTACAACTTCTTTGATTTGGGATCTCAACCACCTGGATCTTGTAACTGTAGCACTTTCAGCCAATGGAGAACGTGGGAGGGGTATGGACTAGGCCGGTTAGTTGAGGGTGTGGTTTTGGCTGGTGGTTGGGAGGGTATGGTCGATGTTAGGGTTTGTGGCCGGAATTTCGTGGTGGTGGTGGCCGGTGTGTGTAGACTTCCCATCCTGATCTTCCTTAGGATCAAACGACCTCCAAATCACTTAATTCAAGCCAGCTTTCAAGCCTCCTCTTAGATATGCGCAATCTCACCAAAAATCACACATAGACATGAAGAGAAAAGACTCAAAAGGACCAAGAACAATTCGACATTCTAGTGAAGGAACTCCCTTGATGCAGTGGACGAATTTGGTTGTTCTTGAGGGTAGAAATGTGTCAATTGGCTCTGATACCAATTTGATACGGGGATCGCCATAAAGAGCTCGATCTAGAAACCTAATGCTACCAAAAATACAAACAAAAGGGAGATCAAAGTGATCTACCAAAAAATAAATAGATAGTGGATAGATTAGAGCTTTTTAGAACCAAATGGAAGAGAAGAGGGAAGTAGAATGGAAAACAGAAACTAACAAGTAAGAAATCCTTGAACTAGATGCACAAGAACCTCATACAATGAAGCAATGACCCGACCATGTTGGCTTGATGAAGGCAGAGGAATACCTACACCAAAACGATGATCATCGGCTGGGAGAAGCACCAAATCTAGATAGAATTGATACACTCAACCACAACTGAGCAAGCACACACCAATAATGCTCAGTCACTCTCAAAAGAACGTCAAATTGGAGGAAAAAGGGGTGAGACCTGTTTTGGAGTGAAAACTCTTTTTTCATTCAAACAAATCTGTCAAATTACATGCAAGGATAAGCATTAAATACTCCCTGAAGGGCCAGCCCTTCCATGTCCAAAAAATGCAAATACTAAGGTCCTAAACACACTTTAAACAATATAAAACATGTCTAAAAACAACATAAAACACATGGGTGATTTTCAAGCAACTAAGTCTTAGAAAACACACTAAATAATGCAAACAAGTTCATAAAACATCAAGTACAATCCCAAAGCAACCTCTACAAGATGAGGCCTTCTAGGTGACTTCTTCATGGCCCTTGAAACATAGGAGTAATGGTGGTGGTGTAAGAGGTGCCAATGATGGTCCTTCATCAGCCTGACTTGTCCCAGTTGGAGAGACTTGTCCAATTAGTTGAAAATCATTTACATAGACTAGTTGTACTTTTAGATGTGCGGAGGGTAATGTTGTGTTAGTATCCAAGTGGCGCTGCATATTCCTATCTATTATTGATCTTAATGCTACCTAGAAATTGACCTTTGATAGTTTCAGGGTTAGATTTAGAGGTAAGGTATAGTTGAACTAATTAGCTATAAAGGAACAAGGATTAGGACAACTTGATGATATATAAGTATTAGGAAAGAACCCGAATAAAAAAGTCTAGGATCATTATTCAACTTGTTAGGTGGATACCAATTGTGCAAAGTGCTTTTCCCATATTTGTGTTCAATAAATCATTTGTTGGTTAGTTTTCACCATTTCCCCCCTTCTGATTACCTTTATAGTTGATTGAAACTAATAAAATAAGATTTGCTATCCCTTAATTCCTTGTGGAATTCGACCCCTATTTACCTCTTTACTTAGGTAGAGTAGTTCGAAGGGAATTCACTTTGACAATGACAGAACGACCATTTTGGCCGTTGTCAGAAAGATATCTTTAAGATGCTATAAAAGGAAAGATAGATTTGCCAGAGATCTCCTAGATTCATAATCTAGGTTGTTAGAGCTACTTCATTATCTTTGATATTCAGTTACGATTTATTGTTTTATTTATTGTTTTTATCTAGCATTTCATAGACTAGTTCTCGGCGATTATGCCTTTAGTATAAATTATTTAGATTACCGATTTAGAAAAAGTTGTTCGTCCTAAGAGGTTTTCTTTGTTGATTTAGAGTTTAGGCTATATCTAGGAGAGTTTAGAGATGAACTAAGAACTGTGTGTTTGCCTTGAAGTTGTAAACTCTAGTAGAATTAATAAAGAAAATCGTTTTGGTAATCAATGTTCTTAAATTTATTAATCTTATTCCGCACAAAAGATACAATCTTTAGTTAGATTAAGGTACTCAAATCACACGATTCACATCTATTAATATAATCAGGGTTTCAAAATCCTTTCGAGAGAAAGGTAGTGGGTTTTATCCTAGATAACTAGTTGGTTGTCAAAGATTCCCACTGTAAAGAACAATGTTCCTTTGTTGAGTTCTTTTATTTTCCGCATCTAAGGAACACGTCTTTGTTTCTTAGATTTACTTAGACACATCCGGTCCAACAAAAAACCTTTCATGATGCTCATGTAATAAGTAGGTAATCTAGATGACATTAGGCCTGGAAATTTGAGATTCTTGAGATATTTTAGGCGTGTGAGATTATTTTGATGAGAGTGGTAAGTGAAAACCCAAAATGACGCGTAAGACAAAATTGGAGGGAAAAGAATTTGAGTGTTTTAGGATGTTTTTTCTTATCCATATTTTTGACATCAGAGACATAAGTGTTGGAGTATTGGATTGTTTTGTGTAGGTTTCACTTGGAACTATAAAGTGTAGATTAAATTCTATTTTCTTTTTACCTCTCATTCTGAGTAGTCATGATTATATCTCTTTGGTGGGTTATTCTTGAGCATGCATGATTATATCTATGCGATTTTGATTACTTATTTTTATGGAGATTTCTGGCACACACTTGATGATGGTATAGAGTAGATTCTAGAATTAGATTTCTTTTCCTCGTGTGGGATAGATATTGGTTATGTTTTCCTATGCAGATTTTTCTTTAGGAATTGGTGGTTGAGTTTGTGTTCGTTGTGATTGGACATTATATTGTGGATTAGGAATTATATGGAGTTTGGTGTGGTGTTATTTAGAGATGAAGTTTAGGTTTTTTATTTTTATTTGTAGAGGAGATTTAGTGATGTTCTTTGAGCATATTGACTATGGTTACTTGGTTATCATGATGACATTTGATTTACGACTACATTTTGGTGAGCTGATGGCATTCTATGTTGAGAGTTAGAGAGTTAATTGAATAGGTTGGGTTGGTATGTGGATTGAGCTTAGTTAGCACATATTCACTACTGTTTTGAGTTGTAGTATAATGTATTTGGTGCGTACTGCTTTGCGATCATATATGCTTATTTATGCTACTTAATGGAGGTATGAAGAGAAGAGAAGAGGAGAGACACACATATTGCAGATCAAGATGAAGCTGAAGGACCTGCAGGTGTATAGCAGATCTCTCGGAGACGATCGCCTATCCACTAAAATGTGCCTGCCGATGGAGTTACATTGTTTTCCCGGATGCAACCGATGATGGATGCTGAAGACCTACCGATGCCCACCGACTTGCTTATTTTCCAGACGGGATTTATGTTATTTTTCTATCTTTCCTAATTATTGTTGTTGGGATACTGATAGTTTGGTTTGTTTTCGATTAATTTTAGTATTATCTTGTGAAAATATAATCTAGGGTTAACTTAAAGCTATTTAAAGTGGATTTTATTTTAATCTCGAGAATCTATCGAATTATGTATCGTTCTATTCTACAAACTTGTTCATCGTTGGAGTTTGGAGACTTTGTGCTGGATTTCTACAAGTTTAATCAAGAATTTAAAGTTTTTTCCTTCAATATGAGTAACTAAACTTTTACTTCTTAGTAAAGTTAGTAAAGGTGTTCAATTGGTTATTGTTGTGAGATTTTCCTGATTATTCTTATGCAGAAATTGTATGTTTTTGGAATTTTTAATGGAGTTATTTATTGGATTCTAGACTGATCACCTATGATTGGATTAGTATTCCATACAAGCTAGGTTAGGTAATTTTGTTCGTCATAATCTATTTCTTCAAAAAATGCATATAGTTATAGATTCGGTTTGAACTAGAATATATGTGTAAGGAATTGCATGTAGGATAGCGACGCTTGCTATTTCTATATCATGATGTTATTTGCATTAATGCCTCAGTTAGTTTAAACCATAGGCATTTGTCGTGGTTAAGTAATTAGGACAATATTAGTGGACTCCGTTGTGAGATGCTAGTTAATTTTATATACGAATAGGAACAATCTGCATACAAGTTTAATTCTGGAATTTCTATGATCAACAATACTAATTGAATATCGATACACATCTTTACTAAGACTTTCTCCCATTAATCTAATAACCTATTTAATTTCTTATTAGATTAGGAATACATTAAAATCTCTTTTTATATATTGATTTGTTTAATAGAAACTAAACATAATTGATAGCCTCCTTTGAGTTTGACCATTGCTTCCATCATGTTATAATTAATTAGGATTTAGAGGCTAGTTAGTTATTATAAATGGCGAGATTTCCTATCTCTCAAACTTTGCATTAAAAGGTGTTTTCTTTCCTAATATCAAATGAGACTGACAACCATCTTGCTTATCACGTGGTTTTGAGACGACTACTTCAAAGAAGCCCCAAGCCAAGCCATGTTGCTTCAAGGATGAGTATCGGGTATGTTACATAATGGCGACTAATGAATCAGGAAAGGAGAGGCTAGATGAAATGAAGAAAGACCCAAACAAAGCTTCATATGTTGAGAGGATGGAGAAAGAAAAAGACAAGAGATACATGGAAGATAAGTTAAACGAAGAACTTCCGGTCAAGTGTGATATTCTACATATATACTTTATCCCGAGCATTCTTGGTTTAAAGTTTATAAATAAACCCATGTTAGATCTAGGGGAATATATTAATGTTATATAGTCTAAGATGTATGATTCTCTAGGTCTGCCACCATTACAAAACACTAATCTGCAAGTACACTTAGGAGATGGAATTAATGTCCACCCGAAAGATGTAGTTCGTAGCATGTTAGTAGGGGTGCAAAGATTCTAGTTTTGTACATACTTCTATATCCTATGTGTTTCCAACAATATTAATTCACCTATTATGTTATGTAGGCCCTTCATGAAAACTGTTGTCATGAACATTAATATTAAAAAGGGAAATCTGACAGTGGAAACTGTCAAAGAACAAGTTGAGATTACTTATCACGACTTGAACTCTGTCAGTCAAAATTGACTGTACGCGATCACTATATCTGTTGCGTGTCTGTCAGGACAGATGCATACAGATACAGTGAATTCCACTGCCACCCCTGAAGGGACACATAGATGAGCACACTTCAGAGCATGCTCGAAAATTCATTTATAGCAATTGTAGGTATATAGATACAAATGATTGACGAAATGTACATCATTATTCACCTTTGCATGAAAAGAATGCGAGAGAATAAATTCATAAGAAATCTTGAAATTCACAATTTTTTTAAAGATTAGGAAGAACCTATTATAGAAAGTGACAATAAGAAGGCATTTAGAATGATGAGAGATAGATCAATAGATAATGATCTTGAGATAGTGTTTTGGACAGTGGTCCCGTTCCATTTACTAGAGATGACATGTCGTTGATTTTTATTTCTATGAATTACATCGAGTATGGGGGGAAGGATGAGAGTTACTTTAAGAGACCAATAGTTATGGTCCTAGAGGGGCTAAGGTTCAAACCTTGCAAGTCTTGGTTCATTCATGAGCTATATGAGTTCCCGAGTCCATGAAAACTTGATGTGCCTAGCTAGAGGAATAGCAATGATAGACATCGAGCCATGGTGTTAACCAAGGCACTACTCAGGAGGCAAACCGAGATAGTCAAATTAGGAGTAGTTTAGGAAATTTTGCTCACTTTCACCTCATTTATTTGTTTTGATGTGCTAATTTGTAGGTATAAAGAAGGCGTTCAAGTACCTACAAGTCAAAACGCTAGCCCCTAGGGGGAGGTGCATTTCTTATCAAGCAAGGAAGGAAGCAAATAATTAGATTAGAATAGATTTAAAGTAGTTAGAATAGATAGAATTTGTTTTTGTCTCACAATTACTACACTACCCCTAACTTTGTAAAAGCCAATCTACTCAATAATAAGCCTCTCCATATCTATAAGTCGAAAATTCCAAATTCTTCCAACTCAGAATCCCACTTTCTACCCCACCATCATCGCCGTGTCCAACGAAATTACTGACACGCCTCATGTTGACATCCCAGATCGCCTTCCTTTACCACAACCACAAACCTCCACCATTATCCTTCTATCATCATCATCAACCCCAATTCACACCCATATCCAACCTTCCACCTTCCCCACCGGGGATTCAATTGAGTTTACAAGAGATCAAACTGAAATTCGCGTTGCTGCAACTTCCTTGAGTTTAAGAATCAGAGTTAGAGTATTTTCTGGGAGGGAGAGACGAGAATGCCACTGCGGTGCATCGCATCTCTGTTTCCACCCCACACCATTTCTGTCGCGACCCAAGCCTGTAGCCCTGTGTTCCATGTCTCTTTAACAAAAGACGAGACCCGATCCTCGTCCTCTTTTTTCGTGATTTGTGTTAAAGTCCCTAGAGTTTCCCAAACCTAACTTTGGTTCATAGTAATTACCCGGTATCTCCTCCTTCCAATAAGATCTATTGTTCCCAATGGTGACCAAGAAAGAGAAGAAGTGGTACGCCAATTAGAGAGACTTGATTAATAAGTTGAAAGACATAAAGAAGCTTGTGGTACCAAGCAATGTTACAAGCTGGTTAGCTTTATCACAGATGAGTTTCAAAGAATCAATTCATGAGATATTCGACCATGAAGGTTTAGGTGGGTTCCTAGATATCAATGATTCTTGCCTCATGTGTTTTGCCATTCATTTTGTCATTTTTTCATCCTAGAGTTTCAAGTCAATCTAGAAGGGGACAAGGAAGTTACTTCTTGCACATTCAGTTAGGAGAAAACCGAATATGTGGTACCAATAGCTGAAATGAGATAGAGCCTAGGGGTCATTAAGGATTCCACACCAGGATGGTTTTCAATGTAGGTTTCGGAGCCTCTTGATTTCTGGAAGTTGACCATGCAGTCCGAGTTCCGGGTGAGCAATGAGAATAACAACCATATCACAAACCCTCCACTTCGATTGGAGAAAAAATGTTCATCGTGAATACTTTTGTACACTCAAATGCCAACAGGCTATCGCAGAATAACTAATATTACACTTGGTGCGTGATGCCATAGTCAAAATTACTCCTTGTTAGGTGTCTTTCTTTTTTCATAGCTTACAGCGAGTGTAGGACCTAGAGAAAGATTGATTGATACATCAGGGCATGATTATGGCTTCCATTGTTGAAATATGCGGGACACCCGTACTGATAGAGGAGGACGAAGTCGAACTAGCTGCTAAAATTTGGATCATCTGAAGAGAGTTGGTTTCCTCACAATTAAGAACAAAAAAGACATGTTTCGGCTCTACTACGTTTCCAAAATCCATCAGGTCTGGCACCTGAGAGAATTTCCATTAGGACCGTCTTCCGGTGAATACTATATCCAATCTATAGCGTAGGATTTTCAAGCACAACTGTCAAATGATGCAAAGAGTACACAAGAAGAAGGTCTAGCTCAAGGTCGACCCCATCCATGCACTGAAAGAACAGCTGCGAATCAAGTATTAACTGATGACCGGTCACATACATGGGTGCGATGAGTTGACAAGCTCATTCAAGCATTGCTGACATGCCATGACAGAATTGTGGAGATCATTGTTATCAGGACCGCGATCCAGATCATACGATCCTACGATCCAATATTTGCAAAAGAATCCCGATCCTATGTAGGATCGGACCTATGCCAGGATCGGATTCAGGATCATACATGATTGTACATGATCGTATAGGATTGGACATGTAGGATTGTAAGATGCTACGATCCCATTACCAATGGTTGATTTTCCTCCATTTAAATTAATTTTTGAACTCCATTTCTTATGTAATTGATTTTTTATCCTAAATTTATTTTTCAATGCTATTTAGGTGCATACACAAAAGAGAAATCATTTACGTGCCCAAAGGACAACAAATTTGGCATTGTTGCATAACCTTAAACTTAAGTAAACCTACAATGTACAACTTTTTTTTGATTTTGAAAATTTTTGAACTTTAAATTAACCCTCGTACAATCGTTTTAACTATGCATGGACTCTAATACCGATTTTATATGATCAAAAGTTGGTATTTTGGCATTATTTTTCATTTGAAATACATATCATAGTCGAATTTTATCATTTCAAATGTTCACTAATATGAACTCGTAGGATCTTACGATCCTACAATCCGATCCTACCAATCCGATCCTACCCACCTCTCCGATCCAAAGTAGGATCTCTATCCTGACAACCATGATGAAGACTATGATACAACTACCAAAGAGACACACGAGCATATGGGTCAGCTTCACAAACAGTAGTGTGCTATGGTCCACCCAGTTCCCAAGTCAATTGAGCTTTACTATTTTATTTCCCTTTTTATATAGTTTCTCTTTTTCCGTATCGAGGACTGAGTATTACCTAAGTAAGGGGGCAGAGAATTTAGGAAGTTTTCATTTTCTGTTAGCTTTATTACTTTTGTGTTGTCTTGATGTGTTAGAGCATATTCTTTTGTGTTGTTGTATTTTATATTTGAGGATTAAGTTTTAAAAAACAAACAGATGAACAAAAGAAGAAGAAAAAGGCTAAGAAAATCCAGAAAAGATGCTTGGAGACACAAACCAAATCATCTTTCTGTTTCACCATCACTTCTACCATCTTTCTGCTCTCTTTTTCCATGCCTAACGTCATCGCCTCCCTTAGGTAACAAGATCTCTAGCGCCGATGACGTACTACTATCCTTCTTTTCCATGTTGCCAGATTTTAGGTTACTAAACCTTTGTCTTGGTGTTACACCATCATTCACTATTTATCATAGTTCTAGATGAGCAAAGACTTTCATATTGAGCATGTGTAGTGTGTTCCCTGAGTACCAAAGATATTTTTTCCACAGGAGCTGAGCCGTGACCAGTGCCTCTCTTTTCACGATTATTCCCCCTCTTGGTGCCTAAATTTATTTGGTTCAGTTTTCTTCAATAAAGTTCTTCACCTCTTGGTTTGTTTCCACTTCTTCCAAATTTTTGTCTAGATGTTTTACTTCTATTTCCTTTTACTTTATTTTGTGTCTGATATCTACATTGAAGGCAATGCAGAAGTTATGTATGAGGGAGAGATATGCCATCATTGTATATTCTTAACTAGTTTTTTTTCTAGTTTTGTTGAGTCAGTTTTTGAATTAAGAATTAGTCTCATTTTTTAAGATTTTTTTTGTTTATTGAGTCTTTAAATATTGCATTTTTTTGAAAAGATAAAAAATGAACTACTGAAAAATCCACAAAAAGAAAAAGGCAATTAAAATCTTAGGATGTTTTGAAAATCCTACAAGGCGATTCATGCAATAAGCTAGTCACCTTGACCGGTATAGACTGGTATAATATGAGGTTATGAGAGATGTGAGACTATGTGAGCCTAAAAGAAAAGGAGTTTCTAGTTGAAATCCAAAAAAGGTGCCTAGGCAGATTGAGAGAATGAAAAAAGAGAGATTTAACGGTTTACCCATTCTGGCATAGGTGACATAAGAAGAGGCGTTATAAAGAGAGTTCGTGATTAGCTACTCATGAGCTGCATGGAGGTATTGTCTTTGATATTATTGTCTATTCACATCTATCTCCGTTTTCATTTTTCCTAGAGTATGATGACTAGCTATTGGACATTGTGAAGTCATTTTCTTTCATACTTTATGAGACCTTTTATGCTGCATTGAGAGAGTTGAGTTTTTTCTTACTTGGGATGAGTAAAAGTCTTAAGTATGGGGGGATTTTATATTATCCAATCGCAATGGTTTAATTCATAGGATTTAGCACACATTCACAGGAGTTATGAGTTGTATTATCTTAGTTGTGATTTCCACAAATATCAAGTAGAAGTGTAGCTGCCAGAATTGAAGAGTCAAAGGAGTTATGGCCATTCCCCGTGCCCTTGGTCTAGTCCATATTTTCCCTTTTCCCACGTGCTGGATCGTTTTGTCGAAAAGGATAAGAAGAATCTCACCGGCCTCAACAACCTTACCATTTGTTCCCTGCGCATCCACCAGATCACAGAAATCTCCAATTCACCTTCGAAGACATATCTAGTTTGTTATTATTTAGCATGAGTTTGTTAGGATTAGTTTCTTATTCTTCTTATTTTTTTTTATTATAGTACTTGGTAGAATCAGGTTAAGTTGGTCTCCTATATAAAGATCCTTTCTCCCTATGATCCAGGGTTGTTCTCTATTTTATTATTTCATTCATATTTCCAAGCATAGTATGAGGAGCTAAGCTCCATAAATTATTTCCCCTTTCTATTTAATCTATATGGAAGTTTTAGTTTTGTAACCTTCTATTCATGTTGATTTGTACTATGTTGATGTGTTTGCCTCCATGATTATCATCCTATTACTTTGTATGATTGATTATATTGACAACTTGAACATTCATGATTACTAGCATACTATCATTTTAGTAAACCCTTTGCTTGTGTTTAGACTGGTTGCAGACACAAGTTAAAGGAGTAAGCAAGACACAGAATCGAGATTTTTAGACACACCTATTGGCTCATCTTAATTGTTGAGATTTAAAGACGCCAGTATGTTGGCTCATCTCAAAAGTTAAGATTTGGAGATGCTTGTGTGTAGCTCATTATAATTATGCATATTCTTTGTATCAAACATGCTCTACAAGGTTCTGGGTTAGTGAAAGTAGGATATGAATTTGTCTTTAGGATAAGGAAACATAAGAATCAATATGAATAGGTGGAGAAGATCACAATCATCTAAAATAAAATGGAAATATAGGCGGATTAGTAAAGTGGAACAATAACCCCAAGCATAATCACACATAAATCAAACAATTTGAATACGAGTTCTGGTAGATCCTAATACTGTTATATTTATCTGTGGGATTGACTCCTTACTTCTATGTACCATTGTTAGTTTGTTTTGAGGATAATAATTACTTTGACACTCGTGTGTGCCACGAGATGCATATGAGACCCCTTTGTCAATTTCATGGCTAACAAGGTGGATTGAACCAGTAGTATCTGATTGTACTATTAGTTAGAATTGAAAAGGAAATGGAACACATTCAATTAAAAGGTATTGAATTAATTTTCATGATTCGCTTTTCAACTAGATATAGTTAATGTCTAGCTAAGTTCCATTTCCAGTAGTCTCATTAGTTTCAATATAAACAATGCAACTCTATCCTAGTTACTCGATTAGCATAAGTACACATACAATCATAAAAGAAAATGCCTCCTTGTGGATTCGACCTTTGTTTTCCCTAAACCATTTCTTATTTAATTAGGATTATTTTGAAAATTAAATTGATATAATTATCATTTTGCATAACAGTCAGAGGACTCTAGTGACGAGCTTCCGACCCATTTATCACCAACTCACAAAACACTCTCATAAACTATCTATTTTTTCTTAATAATATTGCTCAAAGAATCGTAGGGAGAGATTAAGCCTAAATCTCTCCATAGTAATACATTACAGGTATGTAACGGGATTGGTCCCGTCAAATATATATCTTAGATCACCTATTACAAATATAATGCAAGTAAATGTCGAATCTCACGAGGAGTTAGTTATCTGTTTTAGCTATTCAGACAATCAACAAGTAAATACATGAAATCAAGTAACAAGGCGGATTTTATTATGATTATACTTCGAAAAAAGCATGTAATGATTGATACTGTAAGAATTATGGAGAAAAGTGCCTCACTTGAATATCTATCCATTTATAGTTTAAATCTGTTGATCCTCATATACTTCTTTCTATCACATCAATTCCAAGTGTTATCCTTATCCCCATCGTAATTATCTATCAGTTCAACCAACGTCGATAGTACTTATCACTTATTAGTTCCACAACCCGCAAGACACAATTGGTAATTAGCATTGAAACAAGGACTTAACAAGGCATATGCAATAGACAAAATGCCAAACAACATATGATTAATTTTCCAACACAATAGATCCTTGCAACATGCATATAAATTGTGTTGCGCTGCTAGATAAATCGTTCCAACATGGATTGATAAATATGAATAGTACTAACAATCCTATTTGATCAGGCTAGAGAAATCAATAAAAATCAATTACGTATATCATTCAAGAGAATGAAATAACTTGGATAAGGAATCCAATATGATAGAAGAATATTCAGTTCTATAAACTATAAAGTTCAAGAGTCGGGCGGAACAAAGAGGTGTTTAGTTCCTCATAGTCATGGATAAACATAAGAAAGGGAAAGGATACTACTTAAGCGTAGAATATTGTTTGACAAATCATATGTATAATGTACGACTAATAGGAAACTAGGTCTAGGATAATAATAAATCTAGTAAATTAATAAATTAGGGATTAAGAAAATTGAAATTACTAAATTCCCATATAATAATAATAATAGTTATAACTAATACGATACGGAGATTCATGTAACACATTGTGTTTATAATCCCTATAATAATTAAATTTCTACTATTTTAACAAGAGCTCTTCCTTTTTCACTGTTCAAGTGAGGATAAGAACTAAAAAGTTAAGTGATAACTGTTGGAAGTCATCGTTAGACTTCAAAGTTAAGAAAATATTCACATAATCTAAAACAACTAATAAGTAGTCCTACAAAGTATGGGTTGAGATCCGCCAGGAGGTAGATATATCTTATATTATACAGTTATGTCAACCAAGTAACCATAAAGAGGGGTTTGTTTTGTGTTTCAAATCTATCTAACACGCAAATGAATAACGAATGTATAATATTTGAGATGGGAACCTATCGAGACACATATCCATATTCAGTTGACAACTTGATCATAGAAATGCTTTCAATACCTTTATATGCAATGTGTTCCTATATTGCTCTAATCTAACCAATAACACAACCAGATACTAGTAATTTTAACTACTTGATTAACCACAAGATGATTCAATTTAATAGAGACATGATGCAAAGGAATATAGTAGGATACTAAGTAATATAAAATAACCAGATAATGTCTTAGTTCATATATCAATTCTCTTCTATAGTTGACTAGCATAACCAGATACTAGTATGATACAATTGTTTTGAAGAATTAGACATGCTCAACTAGTAACACTCTAACCTAACAAAATAGACACAATGCCTATTTCACCAAACTAGATAAGTACAAGAGAAAAATAACGCATCAACAATAGATAAGAATACAAAATCTCACAACTTAAATTAAGTTGAAAAACTTCAATAGTCCAACTAAGCAATCAAAGCGTAGTTCTTCTTGTTCATGGTATAAACTAGACCTAGGGATGAAAGCAACTATGAATAATAATTAATAATATGTTTCTCCACTCTAAAATAACCTAAAATTCTAAATTGAAAAAACAATAATATAAACGAATTTACATCAAAACAAGCAAAACAATCGCGAAAATAGAAGAACTTTATAATATCTTGAGTAAATTCCCGCGCGGGCGTGATTCCTAGTCAGTGAACTGTGATCTCCTTCCATGATCCAGTTCAGACAATTTCTGTAATGAATAGGCAAGTGATCTCCACTATGGGGGTGATATACGCCGTCCTTCAGCAGAACGCTCCTTCAGCTTCGTCTTCGACATGATCTTCAATAGCCCTTGTAGTCTTCATTCTTCTTCCTTGGTCTGCAATATTTTTCTACTAAATTGGTCTCAATCTTCAGTAAGGTCTTCTAATCTTTATAATAACACACTTCCCAAAAATCTCTCAAATGCTTTAAATGTGCTCCAAATTAGTGTCCAATCATATTAAACCAACTCTAAACCTTGCATATAAACATGACATAATCATGTATATCATTAAGCGCGCTGGAGAGAGAGTATTCTTGGGATGGTGACCTCCTAAAATATTTTGTGTTGAAATGAGGACAATGCTTCTAAGGTTTCATACCTTAAAAATGGTGTAAGAGCTGACTCAGTGGTTCGAGTGCGTATGGCCCTATGAAGGTGGCTCAACCCAAAGGGTGGGGAAGAAGTAGGCCTGCGATGGGTGACCTCATGGGAAGTTTCCATGTTGACACGGAGATAGCGCTTCTAAGACTGAGATGGAACCCCGAGTAGGTCTGAGATGCGCCATCGGGTGCAGCGATAGGCCTCTAGCCGCAATCCGCTAAAAGTCTTTAATCTTCTAACATTCTTCACTTATTCAACTAGGAGATAAATGAGCATGCACCATGGATGCGGTTTTTGGAACCTGTGGGAGACACTCTCTGTTCAGACTTTTCACTTTTTTCCTCCGGTCTTCAATCTAATATTCGAAGTGTTATAGAAAACCTCATTTAGCACAATATCAAGTCTCATGTCCAGATCATAGAAACACCGATAAAATATTCAAAAAATATATACATAATGTGCTAAAAAAATTTAAATGTTCTGTACAAAGTAGTGCACATCAGTAACACAAAGATCAGATGAGGGACCAACTAATAGTCACAAATCATATTGGGGGGGCTTTGTGATACGGTTAAGAATAAACCACTATGACTACATATCATGGCTTGTAAAGAATAGTATGCAAGAGAGAGCGAATATTCACAAAATATGCAATCATAGAGCAATATAGCTAGGTCCTTTAAAGTAAGAATTATATAGTCATACAAGAGACAAGGATTTGAAGGGATACATGCTTTCCAGGTAAAAAAATTCAATCCCTAAGTTTCCAAGGTTAAAAATAGCAGCTAATTCTAGTTAATTTTCCAGAAAACTTACAGTTTCAGGGGGGAGATTATTTGATAGGAATCATTCCTAACAGTAGACTTGGATTGATGAAAGTTTTCTTGTGTAAGGCCTTGGTGGAAATATCAGCTATTTACTCTTAAATCATGCAATGGCTTAGTATAATGTTCTTCTTTTCAACATGATATGGAAGGAAGTGGTGACAAATGTCAATATCATTTGTCCCTGAGTGATGCACTAGGTTCTTTTAAATATTGATCACGCTTGTTTTGTCACATTTGATTTCAAGGGAACCAGGAAAGATACAAAAATAGCGAGTTGTTGCTTGAGCCAGAAGAGGAGAGCAACAATTTATGATGGGTATGTATTCAACTTGAGTGGTAGAGAGGGTGATTGAATTTTGCTTCCTCGATCCCAAGATACATGACAAGGGTCAAGGAATTGAGCCTCCAAACCTGAGATACTCTTACAACACATCAAATATCCAGGATAGCTAGTGTCCATGTACCCAAAAATGGTAAAATCATAACACTTAAGGTACCATAGACAAAGGTTGCAAGTTCCCTTGAGGTATATTGATGAGCGACATCTAGTATGGCATAAACAGTGGTTGTTAGCATCATCTATCAGCGTATCGGCCATGGTTTAGATCATATCACCGTAGTCTAGAACGCGCAGAGTAAAGTGGTTAAACACGAGGATTACGAGCATCTGGGAGAACACCGAAGAAGATGTCCAAATATGAGGCACAATCACGCGTCCACGTAGGAGAAGAAGCTACATAAACCTAGGCACGACCACAACCACGGCCCGCGTGAGCGTGCCCATGATCTCCGGTGAAATGAGCAAAATCACCCGGGCGCAACCAGGCATGCTCAAACGTGACCGCGCCATCGCCCATGCGCGCACGGGCCAGACCTGGGCGCTGCCGTGCCACTGCTGGGCTATGACTCTATTTTGGGCTTTTCTTAGAGATTTTTCGAGTCTTTTTATTGCTTTTTAATGGAGCTTTTGACTGGGCTTTTTGGTGATTAATTCTAGGGTTTCTAGGTTTATAAATAGACAAGAGCTTCTACTCCATCTATTATCTCACATCTCATCTTTTATTCATTTCATATTTACATAGTTTATTCGCAATGAGCCAGGAGTAGTCTCCTATACTTTGTTCGATCGGTGGAATCCAATAGGTTGATTAAATGTAAGACTTCTATCATTTGGTTTTAATAATATATCCTAGTTTGCGTTATCCTGTTGCATATATTTCCTATTGAATTGAATTATCTATCTAGATTTATCAACTAGGTTGTTTAAGTCAATTTCATATAGCTAGGCCTGGCATGTCCGAGTTGGAGAGCCTTGTCATTTTGTAGCAATTCAATTACCTGGACTAGTTGGAATTGTAGTTGTGTGGAGGGTAATGATGTGTTAGTATCCAAGTGGCGCTGCACATTCTTGTTTATTCTTGAACATAATGCTGCCTAGAAATTGACCTTTGATAGTTTCAGGGTTAGATTTAGAGGTAAGGGCTATTAAGGCTAGTTGAACTAGTTACCTACAACGGAACAATGATTAGGGGAATTAGAGGATATATAGGCATTAGGAAAGAACCCGAATAGAATAAGTCTAATATCATCTAATCAACTTGTTAGTGGATACCAATCTTGCAAAGTGATTTCCCATATTGATCACAAATCAATCATTTCTTAGTTAGTTTCATCATTTCTCTTTTTTGTTACATTTTAGTGTTGATTGAACTTAATACAATAAGAATTGTTCTCATTTGATTCACTATTGGATTCGACCTCTACTTACCGCTTTATTTTGGTAAAGTAGTAGCTGGGATAAATTACTTTGATAGCGGCAGAAACGACCATTTTGACCGTTGCCAAATATGGCACCGTTGTTCTTTTCTTGTGGTATTATTTTAATTGACTCCGGTGCTGAGTAGTGCATGGTCAACACCCATACTACTAATCATTCACTTGTTGAGCTCATCCCAGAGATTGAGAGGATAGAAGAGGAAGGACAACATAAATGACGACCAGGATAACCAGCAGACCCCTGAGCAGCTGCATGCAAATCAATTATTGATGAACCAATTCTTAGATGCCTATGCTCAGCAGAATAATAATGCCGGAAATAGGACGCTGCGGGAGCACACCACTCCCGATCTGACGGAGCAGCTCCTAGCAATGGTCCTACCACCACTCTCTCATGGAGTCACCTTCAAACTCAAGCCCGGGGTGATCAACTTGCTTTCGACATTCCATGGTCTGTCTGGAGAGGACCCCATCATGCACTTGGACAAGTTTCACGATATATGCATGACCATGAAGCCGGTCAATGTGTCGGAAGAAAAAATTAAGATGAAGGCGTCCGGTTTCACGCTGAACGACACCGCCAGAGGATATATAGATAGTTGGGAGAAGCTAAATCGGATGTTCTTGAACTGGTACTTCCAAATGAAGAAGGCTAATGCGTTAAGAAGGGATATAGTGCAAGTAGAGCAGCAAGACGAGGAGACTATGTAAGACTACCTAGAGAGGTTTGTGCTAGCTGCCCCTTTCATGGCTACGAGCACCCGAATTTTGTAATATTTCTCACCTTAGGATTATTGTATTCTGAGAGGAGGATGATCGACTCGGCTTGCGGAGGAAGCATTCTCTACGTGAACGTAGAGGATGCTATGGAGAAACTACAGAACATGGATGAGAGTACAAGGAGTTTTGAGAGGACCTATACCAAGAGAATGATGAACAATGAAAATTAGTGAAGGATCCGGTCCGACAAGTGAAATGGATGAAATAAAGAAGATGTTTGAAATCCTACTATTGAAGAGCAGGCAACATACAACGTGAGTCTGTGAGATATGCGCGAGTTCAGCCCATCATTCAGACCAGTTTCCCAAGTTGCAGGACAACACAATTGCAGAGGTGAATGCGATAGAAGGATATGGATTTCCTCGGCCTTGGGAGAACCAGCAACAGCAGAACTACCGGCCGAGAGTGATATGGGGATGGACTCCCGTAGAAGCCGGATCTAGACACCAACGACCCTCAATTGATAGTGTATTTGACGATGAACAACAAAGCTGCGAACTCAATGTGTTTATTGTGTTTTAGACTCTCAAAATCGACCCAACCCCAATGAATCAACAAAGAGAGGAACAACAAAACGAAAAAGGAAAAGGATAGGAAGCAAACAAACCGTGCACCGTGACCCAACCCATTGATCCTGATTGATCAAGAACCGAAATCACCTTAACACAATCCTTTCGCCTATAATTGATGGTTAGACTGACGAAGAACCGGACAACCGATGACTCGACCTGTTGATCCTAATCGATACAAGAACCAAGTCAATCCGTATTGCGAGATCCATTCATCCAAGATCTAAATCCATATCACACTGTAACATACAATTCATCTCTCCAACTCTCCATTGGAGAGGATGAAAGGGAGGACGCTAAATAGAAACAAACAATCTGTTTTCTTAATTCAATTCAACGTTCCAAATACAACTAAAATTGGCCCTTAAATAGTTCAAAATGAACCGGCCAATTAATGATTAAAACTGAACCGAAATCTACTTAAAAGAAAGCAAATGAACCGGCTCTTAAAACAAGGTGAACCGACTCCAAATAAACACACTTACAACACTTATTAAAACACATAAAATTCATCAACTATAATGTCTACAATCATCAACGTTCATCTTCAAGTTGTTGAACTTCTTCCGTCTCTTCTTCGACTCTTGTGAGGGTTCCACCTTGATGGACACTCGACGGCAGGACCTACGCAGGATGAGCCGGATCGGCGTAGACAGATCCTCGACGAGCAGCGTAGGGAGATACTCGGCGAGCAAGATCAGTGTAAGACCCTCGACGAGTGGAGTAGACAGTCCGACCTAGAAGATACTCGACGAGCAGTGTAAGACCACCTTGATGGCCACGCTTTTGGATTGATACTCGATGAGCAGGATCAGTGTAAGACCCTCGACGAGTGGAGTAGACAAGATTCTCCCGCATCATTCTCCCTTTCTTGAAAGAGATTCGTCCTCGAATCTACAAGGAAGTCATCTCCCGGCCCGTATGGAGTTAGATCTCATACACTAGCTTCTCGGAATATTCTTGCTTCAAGGCCACGTGCAAATCAGAATCAAAACAGGCCGGATGTATAGGGAGAAGTGGTTGACGGTTACCTAGGAGTGGGAAGGTGGTTCAGATTAGGCAATTAATTGATTTTCTTTTGGAATTTCGTCCCCTCAACTGTCCCTATCACGTGCAGCCTTCAGTTGAATGTGTTCTTCAGGATTTCATCAAGATCATCAAGAACATGAAGAACATGGGATGAACTTCAACCAAAAATGGCCGGTAGATCATGGTTGATCTCAGTTTTGGGCTCAATAAAATGGCTATAACTCGCAACTGACTCCACGGATGTTGCTCAAATTTTGGCACAGGAAACTAGACATCTGGTTCTACCTCTGGAACTTGAAATAACTCGATTCCGAGTTCGGACGAGGGAGAACGAAGCTTCTGAAGTCAGGATACAGTTTCTGGAGAAAATTTCCTTGCTCCTTGACGGTTATAGCTCATCTCCGGCACTTCTATGGTGGTTTTAGACTCCTCTCCGGTGGCGGTTGGTGGCAAATGGCTCTGATACCAATTGATACGGGGTCTTACACTGATCTTGCTCGCCAAGTATCTCCCTATGCTGCTCGTCGAGGATCTGTCTACGACCCTCGACGAGTGGAGTAGACAAGATTCTCCCTCATCAGAGAGATAAAGAGCAGCCCGAGCAACAAAGGTGGAGACCTCGTGACCCAAAACAAAACTTTGAAACCCCTACTTTGGTCATGATAAAGGAACTAACTGAGAAACTCGCTACCCCTGCTCAACACCTCACTACCCTCGCCACCAATGCCTAGACCACGGATGCAAGACTCAAGAATTTGGAGGTCAAAATGGGGCAAGTAGTGCAGACGGTGTTAACGCAGGTCCAAAATCAATTGAATTCACTACCAGCACAGACTGTGGTGAACCTGAGCCAAAATTCAGTGAACCATAACCTTAAGAACATCTGGATAGTGGCATTAAGGAGTGGGAGAAAGTCGGAGGAGAAACCAAGCCAAGAAGAGATAAATGAGGGAGATTCGTCATTGGCTTGCCCGTGACAAGAGCCGCGCACCCACGCTTATGACTTTGCAGAGAGGCACGACCGTGCGACTCTATTGTTGGACCGCGTCCATGGGTCTACAGACGGGCACGACCGCACCTCACCCATGCGCGACGACGCGATTATGGAGGAGGTTTTCGGATTGTTGGCACGACCGCGCCCCCTATTGCGCGGCCGTGCACCCGACTCTTCGGATGTGCACGATCTTCCACCTCCCTAATCCACAACCGTTCTCCTCTCACTGCTGAACCCGAGACCCCTCCGAGGCTACATGCTAATAATATTGACCCGATAGCGGAGGAAGAGGAGCTTGACAACCCGAGAGGTGACTTTAAGCTCCGGCAGAGCAACTAAGTATGTCCTAACTTCCCTCCACTCTACTCGTAGAAACCCCCGACCCCTTCATGGAAGCATTAAGAGACACAAGAAGGCCGGAGGATGAGTAGGGGCTATTCGAGATCTTTAACAGGTGTCCAGTCAACATTCCGTTGTTGCAGCTAATCAGGAGCACACCAAGGTACCAAAGTTTCTTAAGGAACTATGTACAGTTAAGCGGAACCAAAAGGCAAAAGGACCCAACAAGGTAACTGCTGGAGAGAGAGCGTCTGCCATCTACCAGAGACACATGCCCACCAAATTTAGCGATCCAGGTATGGTGACTATCCCTTGCCGTATCGACAACACTGATTTTGATAGGGCCATGCTGGACTTAGGAGCATCCATTAATGTCATTCCTCACTCCCTTTGTAAGCAAGTAGGATTATCCCCTGAATAAAGCTGATATATTAGTGCAGTTAGCCGATGGGTCTACTATGCGTCCTAAGGGAGTTGTAGAAAATGTGCTGGTTAAGGTAGATAGGTTAGCCTTCCTCATAGACTTTTATGTACTTAATATGGAGAATGATAAGGAGAATGCACCTATACTTTTAGGAAGGTCGTTTATGAGGAAAACATGTATCAAGGTAGACCTAGAGAATGGGATCTTGTCATTGGAGTTCGATGATTATGTAGCGCGTTTTGATATCTACGATACTGATGGAGAGTCTGGAGATGAGTTAGCTGGTGTTTGTGCTATAAAGTTAGTTGATCTAGAAAGGGGTATATATAGGTTGGAGATGGCTTTGGCCGATGCCCCCCCATGCTGAGGTTAGAGGGAGACAACCCTCCTTCTCTTCCCCTATTGTGCAGGTACCTAGAATGACGTTTGCGTTACCTCCAGGACACTACATAGAGACGAAGAGAGAATATGATGAGGGTCTCGTAAAGAAGAATGGAATTAAGAAATATTGCATCAAGAAGTATGGGGTGGCCCTTAGGAGGGCCACCACAGGTTGATATGAGAGCGACGACGTTAACCAAATGCGCTGTCTAGGAGGCAACCCGTCCGTGAGGTAATTTTCTTACTTACACTTAGGTTATATTTGTTCCTTAACTCACAATGAGGACATTGTTTGGTTTAAGTGTGGGGGAGGGGATTTACTTCACCTATCGTAGTAGTAGTTTTTGAAAATTTGATTTATTTTTGAATTTTCAGAGTCGACATTCATATTTACCCCCCTAGCTTGAGGTTGTGTGAACTTCTATAATGGTGCATGAATTTTGAATCCTTTTACTAGTTTTAGATGTTAATATTGCAAGTATGTATGATGAGGATATGTTTGATCAAGTAGAGGAATTTGAATTTAGTATGTGGATTATGATTAGGACGCATTATGACCAATACTAAGATTGCATGTTCACCATCTCTTCTCTAGTTTGTCATTATGTCATAATAATCGTTTATGACCTTTTTCATCACAAAATAAAAGGAAAAAAAGAAAGAAAAAAGATAGTGAACTCCAAGTGAAATAAGTAGGAAAAGTACGCGATCTCCGTGGTGTGAAAAATCACCCCGGGTTCGATCCTCAATGGCTAAAGAAGCAAAAGAGTCTGATTAGTTAGCCCGGACGGTAAGACAGACGGGACCAATACCCATTAAGTGTTAATAAAGTGAAAAATGTGTGAATTGGATGAAAAGGAGCAATA
The DNA here is from genome assembly GCF_046119375.1 of Phyllobates terribilis. Classification (NCBI taxonomy): domain Eukaryota; kingdom Metazoa; phylum Chordata; class Amphibia; order Anura; family Dendrobatidae; genus Phyllobates; species Phyllobates terribilis. The sequence continues at coordinate 19,555 of NW_027366775.1, read as the reverse complement.
AAAAGTGCATGTGATATGACTTGAGTTGAGTTGTGGTTTGTGGTTTGCTTTCGATGGTATTGGAACTCTTGCATAATTATCATAAATAGGAAGCATGTTAAGACAAGAACTAGTCGCTTATTTGATCTTCCATTATTCGTATTTATATATTACTTGGATAGAGACATCTTTAGCATAGTTTGAGGATTCAGGTTAATGTACTTGCGTAGGGCGAACATAGTTCAAAATTTGGGGAATATTTGATGCCATTTGTTGGGATAGTTTAGAATCTAGTTAAGTTTTGCGTTCCTTTTGAATATTTCTAGTAGAGTCAAAGTCTACGCCAATGCTTTTGATGATTGCAGGTACCAGGAGCTAGAGTGTTGATCGACGACCACTTCAGTCATGTCTTCCATATTCTCTGAGATCGCCAAGTAGTTAGCAGTAACTTACTCGATGACGAGCAAAATTCAAGTGTGGGGGTGTGACGAACGACATCTAGTATGGCGTAATGAGTGGTTGTTAGCATCATCTATCGGCGTATTGGTCATGGTTTAGACAATATCTGCATAGTCCAGACCTCGCAGAGTAAAGTGGTTAAACACGAGGATTACGAGCTTTTGGGAGAAGGCCAAAGAAGACAGAAAAAGGATGGCGCACGATCGCGCGTCCACGTAGAAGAAGATGCAACAGAAACCTAGGCGTGACCGCGCCCATGTCCCACATAACCGCGCCCGTGATCGCCAGCGAAATGAGCAAAATTGCCCGGGCGTGACCAGACATGCCTAGGCGTGACCACGCCATCGCCCAGGCGTCACGGGCTAGACCTGGGTGCTTCCCGTGCCACTGATGGGATGTGACTCTATTTGGGCTTTTTTCGAAACTTTTTTGGGCCTTTTAATTGATTTCTAATGGAGCTTTGGGCTGGGCTTTTAGTGATTAATTCTAGGGTTTCTAGGTTAATAAATAGATGAGAGCTTCTACTCCATCTATTACTTCACATCTCATCTTCTATTCATTTCACATTTACGTTGTTCATTGTAATGAGCCAGTTAGTATCCTATACTTTGTTCAATTGGTGGAAGCCAATAGGTTGATTGAATGTAATACTTCTATCCTTTGGTTCTAATCATATATCCTAGTTTTCTTTATCCTCTTGCGTATATTTCCTATTGAATTGAGTTATCTATCTTGATTTATCACCTTGGTTGTTTAAGTAAATTTCATATAGCTAGGCTTGCTTGTCCGAGTTGGAGAGCCTTTTCATTTAGTAGAAATTCAATTGCCTGGACTAGTTGGACTTGTAGTTGTGTGGAGGGTAATGATGTATTAGTATCCAAGTGGTGTCGCCCATTCTTATTTATTCTTAAACTTAATGCTGCCTAGAAAATTGACCTTTGATAGTTTCAGGGTTAGGTTTATAGGTAAGGGTTATTAGGTCTAGTTGAACTAATTAGCTATAAATGAACAAGGATTGGGTAAATTAGAGTATATATAGGCAATAGGAAAGAACCTGAATAGAAGAAGTCTAGGATCATTTAATCAACTTGTTAGTGGATACCAATTGTGCAAAGTGTTTTCCCATATTAATAAAAAATCAATCGTTTGTTAGTTAGTTTCATCATTTTCCCCCTTAGGTAAATTTTATATTTGATTGTAATTAATACCATAAGAATTGATCTCATTTGATTACCTATGGGATTCGACCCCTACTTACCGCTCTACTTTGGTAGAGTAGTAGTTGGGAATAAATTACTTTGACAACGGAAAGGAACGACCATTTTGGCTGTTGTCATATAGAAAGATATGCTTGATATTAGCGACATGTGATTCCCTTGAATTGGATTGGAACCTAGCACAAAGACTCATGAGAACACAATATCTTTCCTAGTGTTTGTTAGGTACATCAGGGAACCAACCGTTTATCTATATCTTTCTCATCTATCATTGCACTAGAAGATCTAAATCATGGTGAGTGAAAATTAATATTGGAGTTGGCAAGGGCTTCCTTCCTTCCATGTTGTACTTTTTCATAGTCTTTGTCAAATACTTTTGTTGATGGATCTGGATGCCATCCTTTTGAACAATATAGTCAAAAGAAAAAGTCGAGTTCCCCAATCATACTTATGTTGAATTTTCTACTCAACTTATATGTGAAAGTATATAAAAGCGACATGTTATTTTTTCCAAAATATGATATCATCAAAATATAACTGAATTGCTATGATGTCCCCCTTTTTTCCGAATGAAGGGAGTCTTGTCGATTGCCCCATGTTTGTAGTTGCTAGCAATAAGGAACATGGAGAGAAAATCGTACCAAGCACGGGGAGCTTTTTTCAAGACATAGAGAGCTTTATCCAAGTAGTAGCCATACTTAGTGTGAGTGTCATCTTAAATCCAAGTGGTTCCTTAACATATACTCTTCCTGAGCTTTCCATTGAGAAGGTAGTCTTGACATCCATTCAGTATAGCTTGAATACTTTGTGAGAGGCAACAACTATGAGAAGACATTGGGGATTTCCATAATCAATAAGAACTAGGAAATTCTTTGTTCCTCTTGTTTCTTCACTCATCTTTTAGATTAGAGATTTTTGATGATCTAGATTTTTTACTTTTATTTGTTTATCCTTTGTATTGCTTGTTGAAAAGTAATTACACATCACACACATAGTTTTACCTATCTTTAAAGGATATAATCTATCTTTACCATAAACATATTATGTTGTAGATATATTCCATATCTTTAGTTTCCTTTCTCTTGTTGTTAAGATCTCGGCTCATATGTAAACATATGCCCTTAAGAGGCTTAATCTAATCATCATAAAACCTTTTTCCTAATTCATCATTCAATGGTATCAGAACCGGGTTTAAGCTTCTATAAATCATCCAACCATCATCCCTAAACACGTTTAATTTACTGTTTCTTGATATGATCCAATAATGATGGTTTAATTCACAAGATTCCATACACATTTATGTTAGTTTTGATCCATAAGAGGTGATTTGTAATCGCCCAAGCCAGAAAATGATTATCAAGTAGTTCAGGATTTTTACACACTTTTGAGAATCTTAGAGAGTATCTATCAAAGGATCTACATGACTATGAAGTTTACATAAATAGAAAATCAAAGTTGAAGCTGTTTAAGAAGGAAAGTCAACAGAAGACCGGGCGTGCCCCGCATCCAAAGATGTCGCGTCCCGCACACAGGAGTCTGTGGGAGGTTATTTAGTTCTCGGTGATTAGTTAGTCATTTATAGAAGATAGGAATATTTTCACCGACTTTTGCCTGTGGTGACCCATGCCTATATCTACCGTGTGCCTTGTCCACCATAAGATAGCAAATTTTAGAGTCGTTTCCCACTTGACGTGCATAGTATGACTTTAATATTATTATTTTCCTTTCAGTTAGTTAGATTAGATTTTTTATTTTTTATTTAATTAGTTTTTGTGCTTTGGTAGAATTAGGTCAACTTAGTGTCCTATATAAGGAGCCTCTCTCCCTACGAGCCTAAGTCCGGATTTTTTGGAGAGTTTTAATTAGTAGTCCAGTTTATTTCTTTTGCTTAGTTTCCTTGGCTATGAGGAACTAAGTCCTCATACATTGTTTTTCTGAACTATTGAAGTTTAGGCAAAGTTTTGGTTTTTGTAAGTATTTCTATGTCAATTATTAATTACATACATATTAATTGGTGTTTCTTTTGATTATAAAGTCTATTACTTTGTATGATTTGTTAGATTGCCAACCTAGCTTAGTTATAAAATGCATACTATTATCTCAGGATAGATATTTTGTGTGGTTTGTCTAGTTACGTGCATTTTAAAGTAGAGAGTTGCATGCATAATTAGGATTTGGCAGTTCTGGTTGTGTCTTATTCTAGTTGTACCTTCTAGATAAGGATAACATAGGGATTAATGCTGATAGGTGAGAAGAAATACAAGGATCGAAACTGTTATATTGTATAAATGAATTAGTTAAGTGAAACAACACTCTTCACAAATAATACAAACCGCAAGTTATTCTCAAACATTCATAAAAAACCTAGAAAACCCTTTCGTGTTCTAATAAAGATATTACCTTTTTTCTTGCTATCACACTTCTTTATGAGATCGACCTTGTGATTATCGTTTACTTTTGTCGTTGGTATTCGATAGGAATATTACTTTGACTGCGACACAACATCACATATCATTTTTGTTCTTTGGTCATGACCACCAAACTGGAGTAAATGTCCCTTCGACCCAAATGTCCTATCGATGGCATCACATCACCATATTATATTCACGATTCATATCACACAGTCGTCTCAATCTTCCCCGTGACTTTGAAACGTGAGAAGTTTCAAGAATGGAGCACTACAATGCCCAATGCCTTCAATTTGAAGAGGAAGATAGGATTCCTAACTGGTCGTATTTCCAAAAAAGTGGGTCCAAGGATGACGAGGATTGGCTCAGTGTCAACTCCATGCTTGTTGGTTGGGTTATGCAATCCATCGATCCATCTCTATAATCAAGCATATCCTACAAATCCACCATTCATGAACTTTGGGATGAGATTCAACAATGTCTCTTGGTGGGTAACGGGGTGCATATCCTCCAATTGAGAGCGGGCCCGATGTTATTTCAGCAAGGCGGTCAAACCGTCTTTGTGGTCTGCAGATCTCTCATGAAGATCAAGGAATAATTCATCACCTAAGTTCCTCTTATGTTGTACACTTGCAAGTTGCACAATTCTTAAGTTTCCACACGTACTATCAAAAAAAGGAAGGAATAACTCGTCTACCAATATCTTAATACTTCAATGGCAGTGACTACAAAACGTTGTGCTATACTGTCAGTCCTTAAGACCCTCCTCCCTCTCTTAATCACGTTTATTCTCTTGCGGTTCAAGAGGACTGTTATCTCTTGAACATCAAAACCTGTGAACCCAAGACAGATTCTATGACTTTCGCAGATCAACGCTCATGAAAACTGAGGCTGCCTACACGACCACAATGCACTCATTCTGGGTGGCTTGGTCAAGATGTTGGCAAACATTCCCACCTTCATTTTTGGATTGGGGTGGGGAGATTCTTCACGAACAAAGTCTTGAGGCGACTTAGAGTTCGATTATAATGTGGAAGAAAGAAGCAAAGAGATTTGAACCAGAATTCCACACAAAAGACGAGAACCTTAGATCCTATTGATCCAAGATAAAACTCATCACTAGTTTATTACTTTTGAAGCTCACTTACAAGTGTTTAGTTGCATACAACTCACTCTCTATTTAGTGATTGAATGCTCACTTTCTCAAAATGAACTAAGCACTCTAAGCCCCCTTCCAAAAGAATAACTCTCAGAAAATGAAAACTCATAACCCTAACTAAGTACAAGTTTAATCTATGTATAAAGATTCTAACACACCAGCTTTCTACAAAACTAATTTAAGCACACCTTATAAATGTGATAAAATCCTATTGGCTCTCAAGAAGACCTTTCTTGATTCAGTTGAACCACTTTTGAGAACGTTGATGATAGGCGATATCTCGTATAATGCATCCAGTGGTCGTTAGCACCATTTATAGCTGATTCGGCAATGATTTAGAGCATATTATTGTAATACGGACTTTGCATAGCAAAGGTGTTATTCATGAGGATTACATACATTTGAGAGAAGACAAAGAGAAGATTGCAAAAGGGACAAAAGCAGAACCGCGCACATGACGATGCAGCCGTGCATTGAAGCAGGGCCTAGGACGTGACCGCACCCTAGGAGGCACGATCACGCCACTGTCCGAGAGAAAGCTCAACAAGCTGGTCATAAGAGCGACCACACCTACATGGGCATGACCGCGCCCCCATTGGGCCGGGATCCGAGACATTTTCCTCCAGGAATCACTTCGGGCCTTTTACCTATTTTCTGATGGAGCTTCATGCTAGGCTTTTTAGTATTAACTTCTTATGTTTTAAGTTTATAAATAGGGTTAGGAGATTTGCCTCCAACCTATCCTTCATTCATTAGATTAATTTACTTTGTTTAGAGAACTATGTCAAAGTAGTCTCTTTTGCTTTGTTCAACAAGTTGAAGCCTTCAAATGATTGTTCTATAAGACTTCTACTTTGGTTCTTATTCATATTTGGTTTGTTTCATCTCTCTTGCACTTGATTGTTTTATTGGATTTGATTTATCTATCCGGCCTGATCATCTGGGTAGAATAGAACTATTCGTATTGCTAGGTTTGATTTGTCCAAGTTGGAGAGTCTTATCATAATGAAGCGATTTTATTGCATGGCCTAGTTGGGATTGTGATTGTGGAGAGAGTTTAATGTGTGTTAAATATCGACTTAAGTCAATGGTACGAGCATAACGATACACGTCTCGTATGCTCATCAAATTTGGTGCCGTTGTCGGGGAGTCAAAACTTCTTTTCTTGTATTTTTGGTGTGATTGACTTTGGTATTGACCAGTGTATGGTCAACACCCGTGCTACTGAACGGTCTATTTGCTGAGTTTATAGGATATATGGAAGGAGAACAAAAGAAGACAATTGTTGAGGAACTGGCTGAACTCTTGGAGTTGGTTGCTGAGCTTCAAAAGAATCAAGCTACTAAGGTTAACGATGAGGGTGGATATGGACCTCCATACCCTGGGTATGATCAACATTGGTATGACTATAGCCTGAGATACAGAAATTACCCCCAACATAAGCAACAACAGTGGTGGAGAGCCCATTGAGTAGACACATCTACTGCAAAAATACTGAACGATATGATGCAGGAAGTTGAAAATCGTTCCTAGACTACAGAGGCGTGCATCGAGAACATGGAAATCACCACCAAAGAAAGCATTAAAAAATAGGAAACGATTACACAAGAGAGCTTCAAGTAAATGGAAGAGCAGATGGAGCAAAGGATGCAGGCAGTATCTATCTTGGTGAAAAAACAATCTAATGCACTACAACCTCATACCACAGCTACCTCGAGCATTACGAACGACAATGCTATGTCATTAAGTAGCGATCAAAGCTCGGATGAGATGCCAGTCGATGAAGAAGAGGTCAAGGATGAAGCACCAACAGACGCGCACCCACAACCCGAGAAGTGTGAAAGCAAACTGGCCCCTGCAGAGCCGCGTGCCCGCTCCCCTGCAATATGCAACCGCGTCGACAAAACTGGAGAAGGGCGCAACCGCGCAACCCTTTCTGCAGCCAAGCTGGCCGAGCTGAGGGACCACCCGACCACGCGTTTATGGTGCTATTTTCATAACTACTCGCACGCCCGCGCCTTCTAGTGCACGACCGTGCCGAACCCATGCACGACCGTGTCCCGTTCCTACGCGCACATGCCCTCCTATCTGTAGATGTGCATACCCTCTCCCCTGAACCGCGTGTCGGTGCCCCAAATGCCTTATACAAAGGCTTATCCTTGTTGCTGAACATCAATGAGGATGATCTGGGCCTGCCACTCGATGATGAAGGAGAGATATTTGACCCAAGTGATGAGTTCGAGCTGAGCCAAGAGCACTACGTGCATCCAATCCTTCCTTAACTCGGAACTCTGAACCCCGAGCACCCTTGCCTTTTTTTTCTAAACTCTTGAAGGGGCCATACACGACAAAGAGGTAGAAGAAGCTAAAGGTCCAATATAAGGTATCACATCAAGGACACTTCAAGGTGAAGAAGAAGGGTTGGTACGACAAGAGAGAAAGGAAAGGACGAGGCATCAGATCCTACCATGCGAGGAAGGAGAGAGTTTTTAGATGAGATGACCCTTGAGGGGCCGAGTGTTGGATATTTGAGAGCTAGAATTCTACGACTTTAACCAAGGCGCTGCTCAGGAGGCAACCCAAGAAATGAGGTATTTTCCGCTTTCACCCATCCCTTATCTTTGTTATTTATTTCACAATATGGACCTTGTGTACTTCAAGTGTGGGAGGGAATTATCTCACTATCTTTGCTATTTCCTTTTTATTTTTGAAATTTTTGCGTTTGTTTTGAATTTTATGTGACGTTTATCATATTTTGCCCCATATCTTATTGGCTCTCAAAAACACCTTTCTTGATTCAGTTGGACGACTTTTAAGAACTCTTGTGCTTGTGCCACGTGGTAGAGCTTTCTCTTCATTCTTCTGAGGCACGCTCACCACTTGCACAAATAAGCTAACATGTGTACGACTGTAAGCGTTGGATCAAATACAACTTGCACAACTTGTAATTAGTTGAGTTGCATATTTAAAACATGTTGTATATATGAAAAACGCGTTTTCTCCTTGTTTTCCCTTTGGTACATGCTTCTTCACTTCTCAGCTCTTTGGCACATTTAGTTTCTCTCTGGATTCTTAGCGCTACCATCTCACTGATAAGCAGAATTCTAAACTCTAAAGCGTGACCCTTACAATTATTATTTGCTATAAACGAGACTTGCTTAGTATAAGATGGACCATAAAACTTATATGCAATACATGTAACACTTAAAACTCTTGAAAATAATTAGATACTAAGTTTGTAATCATCAAAACTTAAGAAATTTAGTTAAGCTAATGCTAGCTGAACTAACAAATGCTTCCCTGAATGCTACATTCCACGTGGTAAGGGCCAATAACCCACTCCTATCTCTACATCATCTACTTTCTCCTCTCAACAACCTTATTTCAGCTACAAATGTGGCCGTGGTTGTGGCTTTGGTGTGGTGAACGTCGTCCAATCTCATGCATCCTTTGTGGCTCCAACCTTCTCACGAGCCAGGATCGTTATGCACTTGGTCTGACGGTTACTCAGGAGAAATGGAACACTATGCTTCAAGTATTTCACTCTCTTAAAATAACTCTGGTACCGCATATCAGTCGAGTTAGTAGTTTACTTGGATTCTTGATACCATTGCATCAATTCATATGAATGGCAGTTGAGATCTCTTGCATCGAACCATCTCCATATCCCCCGTCGGAAAAAAATGTCAGATAATCAGTTAAACACAACCTTTGAAGAGGGTTTACTGGTGTTCACTAGTAACACCACCATTTCTTGTGTTTTACTTGTTCTGAATTTGGATTGCAACTTTTTGTTTATTGCTTAATTAACTAAGCTATCTAGATGCGTGGTGAGTTTAACTGACAAACTTTATGTCGTTCCGGATTGCAGTTTGAGGATGGTTATTGTTGTGAATGAAGAACAAGGTGGGCTCTATTGGATGCGCTCCTTCGGTACCTCCATCATCTGTGCGGTTATGTTGTCTTCTACGTCTTCCATATTTGGCACTAACGTCTTGGGCACCCGTTGGCATCAGTCTTATCTAGTTTAAAGCAAAGCAAACTCGTAGATCGTTCTCTTTGAATTGTAATAATGTGGTAAATTTATTGGCTTAATTCATTTTGATATTTGAGGCCCATATTGTTAGGATGTAATTTCCTATTATGTAATAATGCGTATTTGGGCTTGTAATATGTAATTGGGCCAGTGATGTGTGTTTAGGCCCAATACTAGGAAATATTCTGTAGAAGCCCAGAAGCCCTTAATTCTCCAGCCTAACTCTTGGAGCAAGACCAGGTTCAAACCGGGTTTGAAGGATGGAGTATATATGCCAGCTTTTTAGGGTTGATTGCAAAAAAAACCTTCACTTTCTCAGATTCGCTACTTGTTCTTGAGAGCTCCAGAGTGTTCCTTCTGTGGCGATTTTGGTGTTCCTGTGATGGTGAGGCAAATCTCATGCCCTAACATTGATAGGAAGGTTCGACGATGTTTTGTGCTTCTCTGTGGTGGTGGTGTCTCCATCCTTGGCTGCTAAAAGCTCTGAGAAGGCTGGTGTTAGGGTTTCTGCAGGCACGCTACAAGATTACACCTTCGACTAGTAAGTTTCTTCTTTCTTTTTGATCTTGTATTGCCTAGATTGTTTGGTTGTTTCCCTGATGTACTGAGGTTACTCCTCTTGGTTGTAATTGCTTTAAACGATTGTGCATAATGGATAGGCTCTCATATTAGGGACCTTAGATGTAGAAGGTTACTCCAAACTGCGTAAATAAACCTATTACATTATTGTTCTTTGGATTTGTGTATGCATGAGCGATTAGGTCACTTAGGTCTCGATTATCTAAATCTATTTTCATAGATTGGTATCAGATCCAAGTTCCTAGATTTTTTCTTTTATCGATCTTGTGTGATTGTAGATCTTCTTATCTAGGAACTTTTCTTACATTTTGATTCTGCATGTCCTTGTTGCTTTCACTTTGTTGAGATTTGGCTACTACTTGTCTTGAATCTTGTGTGATTCTTGCATTGTGTTGTCTGAGACCTTGAGACATTGAGACATCTTCTCTGATGCCTTATGTGGTTGAATTAGAGAAGATAACTGAGTCTTTGTGCTCTTTTCTCTAGTTTGATTGAACCCTGTGTGATTCTTGCTCTTGTCTTTAACTTGTTGAATCCTGTGTGATTCTTGCTCTTGTCTTTGACTTGTTGAATCCTGTGTGATTCTAGAATTATTGATTCTTGTAGAAACATTACAACTTGAGTGTTGTATTGATCTTTCTACCAATCAAGAACTCAATGTGTGATCTCTTGTGTTCTTGCATATTTTATCTGTGGACAGTGACTTATGTGTGCTGTGATGTTATGGCAGACAACACTATGCATATGAAACTATTTGATGTTTCATCTGACTTCACCATGTGGCGAGTCAAGATGAGGGTTGTGCTCATCAAAGAGAAATGTTAGAAAGTTATTACTAGTGAGTGCTGCTATGACTTCCGAGGATATGAAGGTTGAGATGGATGAGTAGGCTCATTAAATAATAATGATTAGACTATCTGATTATGTTGCAAGGCTGGTAGTTAACTTCTCTACTTCTAAAGATATATGGAATGCTTTACAAGCTCTATACTTGACTAAATCTCTTCCCTCTAGGATCTCTTTATTATGTAGGCTGTTTACATTCAAAATGGATATAAATATGACCTTGCATGATAATTTGGATAAATTCCTTCAGATAACACAAGGCCTAGAGAGATGTAAAAATAAAATTGAAGAAACTCACCAAGCTGTCTTACTCTTGAATTCTTTTCCTGCTCAATTTGACAATTTAAAGATGTCATACAGTATGGTAATGAGACCTTAACTAAAATTATAATCATTGATGTCGTTACTGAGAAAAATTGATCATTAAAAGTGTTCAAAGTTAAAAATGGCCCTAAGAATGAACCTAAGAGTGAAGTTTCATACACTAATAAGAAACATAATAAGAATATTGTAAGGATAAAAACGACTTTAATAAAAAGGACACTAATGATCATAACACTGACCCTACGAAGAAATGTTTCTTCTGTGGCAAGGTTGATCACTCTATAAAGGACTATTATAAAAAGAAAAAGGATGATTCTGAGAAATCTTTGAACAATGTGGCTTCTGTGCTTGAGTCTCATGAATTCTTTGATTGTGAAATGCTTATTTGTGTTGATATTTTGATGTGTGGTGATGTTGATAATTCTAATGATTGGATTTTAGATAGTCGTTGCACCATGCATGCTACTCCTTCTAGAGATGCTTTTTCTTCATTTAGTAGTTTGAATAATGGTAAGGTCATGTTAGGAGATCACATCTCATTAGATATAAAAGGGATAGGTAATGTTCCTTTACGCATGCATTATGGGATAGTTAGGGTTCTTAGTAATGTTAGGTGGGTTCCCAAGCTTAGAAAAAACTTAATATCTTAATCCATATTTATCGAAAATGGTTTAAACATTAACACTGAGAATGGGATAAGAGTGATCATTAATGATAAGTCGCCCTTATTAAAGGTATGATGAAGGGAGGCTTATATCATGTTATGGCTACACTTGAATTAAACCTTATAAATTCCAGTGTTAACTTAGACCTTTATCAAACTAAACTTTGGCACAACAAATTAGGACATATAGGTAATAAAGGACTTGAGTGTTTGTATAAGCATGATATTATTGATAAGAAGCCTTCAACTCTAATTTTACTTGAATATTGCATATATGGTAAAATGACTAACAATTTTGTTAGGAAATCCTCTTATATTGCTAAACTTCCCCTTGAGTATGTCCATTCAGATTTGTAGGGGCCTTCACAGGTGAGTACTGTGGGAGGTAAGAGGTAGTTTATTTCTTTCATTGATTTTCTAGTAGTTTTGGGTCACATTACTTAGGAATAATAATTATGCCTTAGATTCTTTTAAGAATTGGAAAGTTAAAGTAGAATCTGAATGTAACCAGAAACTTAAGTGTTTAAGGATTGATAATGGATTAGAATTCTGTAATAAAGAATTTAATGAAAATTGTACTCTTAGTGTCATTAAAAGGCACTTCACTGTCCCATGAATGCATTAGCAGAATGGGACAACAGAAAGAATGAATAGGGCTCTTCTAAATAAAACTAGATGCATGTTAATTAGGTTCGGTCTAAATCATGTTTTGTGGGGTGAAGCTGTTGCGATAAATGCATACCTCATATATAGATTTCCCTCTAACACTATAGGTTTCAAGACTCCTTATGAAATGTGGACTAGTAGAAAACTTAACCTTAGTTTTCTAAGGACCTTTGGGTGTTCTTCCTACTCACAAGTTTCACAAGGAAAATTGAAACCTAGAGCTTTCAAGTGTGTCATGTTGGGGTACCCAAAGGGGGTTAAAGTTTATAAACTCTTAGTGGTACAAAATCATGGTTATATGATGATAGTTTCAAGGAGTGTTAAATTTGATGAGTCTGATTTTCACTATAAGAAACTAATGCCTACTTTTTAGAATACAGGTACTGAGAATCCAAAATATGATACTATTGCTTCTACACCATAGTACTATGTACCAGAAAACAATCAAGTTCATGGAGAAGAATAGCTTGATATGGGTAATACTGAGCAGTTATAAGGTTCATATAACTGGTGTTAAAAATGACCTAAAACTGTATTTTGATATGAAAGACTTAGGCCCAGCTCATATGATTCTAGGGGTGAGGATGATTAGGGATATAAATAAGAAAACTACGTAGTTATCTCAAAAAGATTATATTAAGAAAGTCTTAGATAAATTTAATATGTTGGATCCTAGGATCACCTCTATACCCTTAGGAGGGCACCTTATGTTAATCAGGGATGACTGGCCGTTTAGTTAGAATGACATAGATAAGATATGTAAAGTCCCTTATGATGTGGTTGTAGGTTCAGTTATGTACTTCATGTTGTGTACTAGGTTTATGGCCAATCCTGGAGAGTCACATTGGAATAGTATAAAGTGTGCCTTGATATACATAATGGGACTAAAACCTAGGATTGAACTATACTGAGCATACTAGTAGAAATGAATTATATGGTTATGTTGATTCAGACTACACCAGTAATAAAGATAATAAGAAGTCTACTACCTCTTATAACTTAGTTAGGTAGGAAATATTATTTCCTGGAAATCCCAGCAACAGCCTGTGGTTGCTCTGTCCTCAACTGAGGTTGAGTATATTGTAGCGACTGAAGCTGCAAAGGAAGCCATTTGGCTTTCTGGATAGTTAAATGAGATTCAGTATTGTGTATGTGCCTACTATTTTTGTGGATACTGTGAGTGATTTGTATTCGTGCAAGGATCCTGTTTACCATGAGATGTTCAACCATGTTGATTTAGACTTCATTTTATTCGTGATCTGGTAGAAAGAAAAAAGATCATTGTTACTACAATCAAAGGTGACAATAATCCTGCTGACGTTGGTACAAAGATTGTTACAGTTGACAAATTTAACTATTACGAGAAATTCTTTCATATCTAGGATGTTCCTTGAGTGATGATTGGTGTGAAAGGTGGACGACATGGAAAGGCTTATTCACTCCCCGGTCTATGCAATGGTTGTGAACAATACAACTAAAGGAGTAGGGCTATGCACATGTAGCAAATTAAGAGGCCAATTGTTATGATGTAATTTTCTATTTTGTAATAATGTGTATTCAGGCTTGTAATATGTAATTGGGCCAGTGAAGTGTGTTGAGGCCCAATACTAGGAAACCTTGTGCAGTAGCCTGGAAGACCTTAATTTGCAAGCCCAACTCTCGGAATTAGACCGGGTTCAAACTAGGTTTGATAGTTGGAGTATATATGCTAGTGTTTTAGGGTTGATTGCAAAAAACCGTCACTTTATCATATTTGTCGCTTGTTCTTGAGAGTATTATTGAGAACTCCAGAGTGTTCCTTGTGTGGCGATTCCGGTGTTCCTGTGACGGCGAGGCAGATCTCGTGCCCTAACGTTGATAGGAAGGTTCAACGGTGGTTCGTGCTTCTCTGTGGTGGTGGTGTCTCCATCCCTGGCTGCTAAAAGCTCCGAGAAGGCTGGTGTTAGGGTTACCGCAGGCATGCTCCGAGATTACACCTTCGACTGGGAAGTTCCTCTTTCCTTTTGATCTTGTATTGCCTAGCTTGTTTGATTGTTTGCCTTATATACTGAGATTGGTCCTCTTGGTTGTAATTGCTTGAAACGATTGTTCATAGTGATAGGCTCTCATCTTGAGGCCCGCAGACGTAGAAGGTTTTCTCCGAAGTGCGTAAACAATCCTTTTTGCATTATTGTGCTTTAGATTTGTGTATGCATGCGCGATTAGATCACTTAAATCTCAACTAGCCAAATCTGTTTCACACATATAGTGTTTCCCACTAGTATCACCTTTTATTTTTATAAAACTTCAAATGACTACTTCAAGAATACATGGGTGTATGATTCAATGCTTGGATAGAAAACAGATGTGATTCCTCAGCATGCGTCCTTTCTTCACTAAGCATAGTACTCTCTTAGAGATCTCGTGCACATACACGCCTCAACAAAATGAATGCGTGAAACGGAAGCATCGCCATATCCTTAACGTGGCCCGCTCATTTCAGTTTCATGCCTCTTTGTCAATTGATTTTGGGGCGAACATGTTTTCACCTCATGCCATCTCATCAACCGGACTTCGTTATTGGTTATAGGAAACAATACGTTGTATCAAATTCTTCGAGGTCAGACAACTTCTTTGCAACATTCTCGTGTGCTTGGATGCATATTTTATGCCTTTGCTTGCCTCTTCCCATCGATAAGTTTCATTTACATTATCTCTAAATGTGTGTTTCTCGGTTATCCGCCTGGACATGACATGCATGTCCATGATCTTGACACTCGACGCACATTTGTCTCTAGAGGTGTTGTGTTATATGAAAACGCATCCCCTTACACGCCACCAGATTCATCATTGCAATCGCCGTCACCGCTTGTTACTCCTTCACACGACCCAACAATCTTTGATGACATGGACATGTCCATCAACATGGGGAGACATGTGCCATCTCCTTTCGCAACTCTGAATTCATCACCACCGCCACAACCTCTTCCGAGCTTACTCGTCAATATAGTTCCGGATGCTGGATACAGTGAACTCTTGTAAGACCTTCGTCTTACGGTGAGACTATGTGTGTCACACTACTCGCGGCATTGAATCGATGCCCCTTGCATCCACACCTTCACCTCCCCATTATCACCGTCCTTTGGTAGTAAGTATCTCGTTGTTGCATATGTCTCTACTGTTAATTTTCCCCCTAACCAGTCCAAGTTTATCTCTAGGATCATGGCTTCACATGAGCCCTCCTCTTATGTTCAAGCCGTCCATCTTGCTCCTTGGCATGAGGCAATGTGATCCGATTTAGATTCCCTTCATCGTAATAATACTAGGGTTGTCACATCTCTCTCAGCTGGAGAGAAACCCATGGGATACAAACGCGTATATTGGCTCAAATGCAAGTCAGATGGGTCCATAAAGCAACACAAAGCTCAATTTTTTATTCTCGGTAATAGGCAGGTTGAAGGAATAAGATTTCAAAGAGACTTGTACACTGGTGGAGAAGACGGTAACAATTTATGTCTTCCTATCCATCGTTTTTATTCGGGATTGGGAGCTTCATCAAATGGATGATCATAATTCATTCCTTCGTAGCGACCTAACCAAGTAAGTCTACATGTCACCTCAACCTGGAGTCTCTAAGATACTCCCCAAACAAGTTTCTCAACTTTGAAAATATTTTTATGTCTTGGACAAGCTTCCCATTATTGGTTCTCGAAACTTACAATGGCTCTCAAGGTGTTTGGATTTCAAAAGAGCTATACCAACTACTCTCTTTTTTCTATGGAAAGAAATGGCACCGTTCTCCATGTTTTTTTATATGTTGACGACTCGTTATCACCGGAAATAATGCCTCATCCATCTCGTCTTTCAATCAATACTTGAGTAGGTGTTTTGTTAGTTGAGCTGAGGTAGCTTAACTTATTTTGTCTAGTTTTGATGTTTACAAACTTAATCATTATTGGAAATCAAGTGTTTACAGAGTTTACAGGATATGGTAGGCAACTTAAAAGTGTAGCTTACACTGCATGAAGTTCGCTTACACAGTACAAGGATCGCTTAATATATTTACAACGAGTAGAAGTATCACTTACAAGTTTACAAGCTAGCTGGGTCAGCAAGCTAGGAGAGCTGAAGAAAACAAGACAGAGAAGCGAGTAGCTGAGCTGGAAAATCCTATTTGCCAGAAAAGAACGCGGGACGCGCTTTCTACTTTATGTGAATAAGCGCATGTTTTAAATGATTCTTTAGAAAAGACGTAAGTAGTACGACAAGATGGAATACGATCCATACACGTGGTAGCTGATCCTTCATTTGGCGAGGAGCACTCAAAAGTTTTTAGAGCTACGTGTCAAGGTATTATTGGCTAGCTCAATTCGTTCAAAAAAATTAGAAGATTCTTTCTTGTCAGCTAATCAGCCATTAAAAATTTGCTCTGTTTTAAAAACACGCTCATCGTAACCCTATTTGCTACCGCCGAGCACCAGACTTCAACACCTCGTTGCTCCGGCGTCTCTCCGGCGGTGCTCTTCCACTGTGTTCGTCGACGGTCCAAGGCGGTGGTTCCTCTCGAATCCCGGCGGCCGACTGCCCTGTTTTTCCCGTCTGAGTTCTTTCCGTCTCCGTTGTCGTCATCGGAGGTGTTTTGTCGTACGTCAACCAGGTCGTAGTTCATCGTCCGTTCTCCATCGATTTCCTCACGAGGTCGACGTCAAAAGTACGAACACTAGCCTTGGCGGTGTTGCTGTACCGGGAGGGTGATTTTTGCTTGGTGTGGTTGGTGGTTCGTACGTCGATCGCAGATCATTCCCTGGTTTCGGTTTAGGGTGTGTATGTGTGGCGGCTGATCAATTACTTGTTTTCCATGAATATGGCCAAGAATAAACGTAAGGGGAAGGGGCAGGTTTTGTTTTCTCCTGGTTCGGAGTCGGGTTGTATGGATTTGTCTTTGTCAAAGGTGGCACCTTTGGTGCTCAAATCGGCTTCTGGTTCACCTACGGCGACGGCTTCGTTGGAAGTAACAGGTTCGGCTGATGCTGCGGACTATAACTCGGTGCGCATGGCGGATGACCTTCCTGATCATGAGACATACTCTTCAAATTTCCCGTCGTTGCCTAATAATCTTGGCCCTGTTCGTTTGCTGTTTGCAAAGGGGAGTACGTCTACGCCATCATTTACATCTCCTGCATGCCCGGAGACCCTGCTTTCGGATCCTGCATGCCCAGAAGTTGTTCAATCAGATTCTGTTGGCACGTTGACTGTGGGTGCTTTTCTGGGATTAACGATCCCGCCAGTGAATTGTCCTTCGCCGTCTGATCCTGCGGCATGGACACCCCCGCAGGCTGGTGTTGATGCGATTGTGGGTATTCAGACCACATCTGTTTTGCCTCTGTTGGGTAGGGATGTAGGTGATGCCACGCGTGCTAACTTGACTGCTCCTGTACGCTCAGCCCCGAATGCTTGGGCGCAAAAGTCGAAGAAGATTTTCATAAATTCTGGTTTAGGAGGTAAGCTCTCGTTTGTTCCTCCTACATCGGATCGGGTTGCTATTCGGGTTTCTAATGGTTTGCCTATCGAGAGAGTATGGGGATGGTCGTTACTTGGTCAGTATGTTGGTTATAATCCTGGTCATCAAATGTTGCTTGAATTGATGCGCAACTGGGGTGTGAGGGATAAGTACAAGGTTGAGGAAGGATGGTTGATTTTCTCGTTCGAGTCGGAGTTGGATAGAGATACGGTACTACGTGGGGGACCATACTTCATGTTTGGCAGGCCTATCATTTTGAAGATGATCCCGGACAAGTTCACGTTTAACCGACGTGATATTGCTACCATTCCTTTGTGGGTTCGAATCTTTGGGCTACCAAAGAACTTTTGGACGAGTGATATTCTTAGCCAGATTGCTTCGCATGTGGGGAAGCCTTTGTTTGTTGATACTGTCACGGATAGCAGGTTACGGGGAGCTTATCCTCAAGTTCTAG
This sequence comes from Phyllobates terribilis, assembly GCF_046119375.1. Classification (NCBI taxonomy): domain Eukaryota; kingdom Metazoa; phylum Chordata; class Amphibia; order Anura; family Dendrobatidae; genus Phyllobates; species Phyllobates terribilis. The sequence continues at coordinate 1,264 of NW_027366775.1, read as the reverse complement.
TGGAAGTAAACTTTGCTGCTTCCATCTCTAGGGGTGTGACTCTGGACTTTGATGATGGGGAGTCCATTGATGCTACTTTTGTGATCGAAAATGAGCCTAAGTATTGCAAGGGCTGTTTTCACTTTGGTCACTCGGATGAGGTGTGTCAGTTCAAGGCGAAGCGGGTTGATGGTGGTACAAAGGGTTACCGAAAGGAACAAGGCTCGAAGGCAGTTCAAAGGCCTCCTACTCATACTCAGGCACCGGTTCTACCTTCTGCGACTACTGGTCCTTCTGAGAGTGTTGATGTTGTGACTGAGAGGAATCAGGTTGGGGTTCAGTATGAGGGCTTGGGAACTGTGGTCCAGTCTGAGCTACCATAGGTTACGAATCAGGTTGATGGTGATTTGGTACCTTCTAGTGAAGGTGAGACCACAGCTGCTATTGATGTTCAGGTATCGGTTGATGGGGTAGCACCTAGGGCAGACCTTCGGGTGGGGGATGTGACTGCTAAGGTTCAGTGTGGTCCGTCTGAGTCAGGGGAGGAGAGTCGTAGACTTGAGTCCGTCGATGATACAGCGGCACCTACAGACTTGGCAGTTGAGCACTCTGCGGACATCCCACCTCCTACTAGCCCCCAGAAGGTGGCATCCATGGCTTTGAGAGAGTCGAGGTTGTTAGATGTGGATATGGATTCTACTACGGCTGCAGACAATGGGAAGAGGATTCTAAGACGTCCTAGCAGCGTCCGAAAAGAGGTTCCCCAATGCATGCCTTAGCCTGGAACGTGCGAGGGCTTGGCCAAGCCCGGAAACAAAAATGGTGTAAATGAGGTGATTAGCAAGCTCTTTGCAAAGGTATGTGGTCTTTTTGAGACCAAGTATGGTAGAAGTGACATTACTGCTCTTGTTAGGCGCATGGTTCCGGGTTGGGAGTTCACTACAAATTTCCACCTAGACCAGCGTGGCCGTATTCTTGTTGTCTAGGATCCTATCTTTGTTGATTTGGAGATTCTAACTGTGTCTACGCATCATATTTGGTGTCTTGTTACCTGCAAGACTACTGGTATTTGATATGGTATCTGTTTTGTGTATGGTCTACATTTTGTTGTTGCCAGGACACCACTATGGCGTTATGTTGATCAGCTGTTTGCGGCACATGATGTTCCCTGGCTGCTCATGGGGGATTTCAACTGTGTTATGAACGCGAATGAGAGATTTCATGGGGAGGTTGTGCGTATGCCTGAGTGCAGAGATATGATTGATGCATGTAGGCAACATGGGCT